>NC_053155.1:237695071-237700071 GCF_016835505.1 Polypterus senegalus
CCTTATATGGGCAGGCACTAAATTACAAGCGCCAGCGCAGCCTGTCTATGAACTTAATTTAAAGTGTAGGTTTACATGTGCTTTGTTTCAAGTAGCAGAACTCATGAATATGGTTGTATATGTCACTTTCGCCGCTTCTTATTGTTTAGCTGCCTTCTCAATTATATAATGCATGTTTTCTTCAGCGCTTTTGAGGTCTTCCTGGTTTTCTATGTACTGCGTGATTACGTGGGAGGCGTGATGATGTCACGAAAACTCCGCCCCGGCGTTGAAGCTCATCTCCATTACAGTAAATGGAGAAAACTGCTTCCAGTTATGACCATTACGTAGAATTTCGATATAAAACCTGCCCAACTTTTGTAAGGAAGCTGTAAGGAATGAACCTGCCAAATTTCAGCCTTCCACCCACACGGGAAGTTGGAGAATTAGTGATGAGTCAGTGAGTGAGTGAGTCAGTGAGTGAGGGCTTTGCCTTTCATTAGTATATATATATACACACACACATATATATATATATATATATATATATATGTCACACACGTGTGCATGGGAAGCAGCTGAAGGGCTTAGACAATACTGTTTATACATCTGCCCAGGGGGGGCGGGGTACACTGACGCTCTTTCTGAGTTCTCTGCAGGTCTTACCCGGAAATCCCACCAGGAGCCGCCATTTCCAGGAAGGACACATCACTTCCGGTTCCGCCCCAAGAATGAGGTCACTTCGGTTCCGGCCCCAAGGATGATGTCACTTCAGTTCGGCCCAGAGGACGACATCATTTCCGCCCTCTGTGCTATAAAGCTCACTGCCTTTGCTTAGGCAGGCAGTTCTGTTTTGGACTCTGTTGTGTAAACAACTGTTATAATGCCTCAAAGACTTTTGCAGCCGGAAACCGATTAAACGGGTGGCTGCCCCAAACCTTTCACGCCTCTGGTCTCCCTTATTACAGTGGCGTAGTCGGCAGGATGGTGTCCCCGATGAACCCGGGACACGAACTTTCACGGAACCAGGTGGGTGAGTACCGGGGCCGAGTTTCGGGCAGGGAGTGCGCGGAGGGTCAGGAAGGACGCTGTGCAGGCTCTGCTCCACGAGCATAACCCGGGGTTGACCACCCATCTCGTGGAGAAGGTAGAGGGGACCCACAGGCGTGGGCTGGCTTCTGGGGAACACACACGAGTGGCTCAGTATGCTCTCCTTGGCAGGAAAGCCGAGCTGCCCATCGGGACCAAGGTCCCTGTTAACGATGGGTTGTCCCCAGGCCGGCAGGTGAAGGAAATATAAACTGGGAGTTTAACCCAAGCAAAGGGCTGTCAGAGCAGGCTATGGCTCTCTGGCAACAGGTGGGTGAGTGGCTACGCCATTTGAGTTGACCCCCTTACAAATAGTGCAGCAAGTGGCCTGTTTTTTGCTGCTAAAACGGCTACCCCAGGATTTTGCCCAGCCGGCCTGGGGCTTAATTCCATTCTATGGACGAGCTGCTACAGCTCTTGCAAACCCAGAGGCCGGCTGTGAAACCTGGGAGGGCAGAACAGCCGCTCTGTGGACTACCCGGGAGCTATGTCCTACTAAAGCAGTCCCTTCCACGCAATCCAGAGCCTGTTCCGAAGTCGCGGCCGCTGGCTTGCGACCTGTCGGGGAACAAGGCGGACCGTAGGGGACAATGGCGGGTTGTTTGTGTGCCCTTAGCAATCCCCTGGCGGATAAACATACGGGAGCTTCTTATTAATGGACATAAATAACAGCGCTGTTCGATTCCGGCAGTAACGTGTCTGTCGTTGCTCGCCGTTTTATTCTACCGCAACAATGGATTAAAAATAAGACCAGTCTAAAATGTATACACGGAGATATCCGCACGCATACAATACCGCCCGGTGTTACGCATGTCTCGGAGGAACCCTTCGACAGCTTACCGTAGCGGTGCATCCTGATCCTCCGTTTCCCGTAATCCTCGGGCGAGACTGGTCTGATAGTAACAGCGTAGTTTAGAAAGCATTCCCGAAAACTTATGGCATCGTTATAGATGACAACGATTCATCTCAAGCTGCTTCCACACCATGTAATCAGCCAACAGGGAGTGGGGCGGTAGGCCAAGAGAACGACGGAGACACTCCCGGACCGTCGCGGGCTACTACGTCATCCACTAGCGCCCGGCAGCGAGGAGGATTCTCCGCCCTTGAGGTCAGACCGACCCCTCTCTGAATTGTTCGTTTAGAGCAACACCGGCTTCTTTCAAGAGAGAACAGTGGAATGACGAATCTCTGAAACACATAAAGAATGTAGTGGTTCTCGTAAACGGACAACGCACGCATTTGCCCATGCCACAGGGACCTCACTTTGTCATGATAATGAATTGTTGTATCGGGTCGCTGAACATGAGGGGAAGGTCCGGAAGTTGTTGCTAGTCCTGCGGACCTACCGGCGGCAGGTTTGCGAGTTAGCACACTCCCACCTTCTTGGAGGCCATCTCGGCTCCGATAAGACATAAGAGCGAATTAAGCTCCGTTTTTTCTGGCCGGGGATTAACGAGGAGGTTCGCCGCTTTTGCATTTCCTGTCCGGAGTGTCAACTGCGGCAAATTCCTAGGAGAGACCGTGCTCCTCTGGTCCCCCTTCCCCTTATTGACGTTCCCTTTGACAGTATTAGGGTTGATATAGTAGGACCCCTAGAACCCTCAGCCCGAGGACATAAATATATACTCGTCCTCGTGGATTATGCTACCCGATTCCCTGAAGCCGTTCCTACGGGGTTCTCTCCATTTGAATTACTGTACGGAAGACAACCCTGGGTTTATTAGATATTTTAAAGAGGGCTGGGAAGGGGAGGCACAGCCTCCGCTAATATTTTGGAATATATCAGCCCAATTGCGCGATAGATTTGATGCAATAAGACCGATTCTAAAAAGTCATATAGAGGAGGCAAAATCAGCATAGGCCCGCCTTTATGACCGTGGCACGACTCTCCGGGAGTCACATATATATATATATATATATATATATATATATATATATATATATATATATATAATATAATATATATAATATATATAATATATATATATATATAATATAATATATATATATATATATATATATATATATATATATATATATATATATATATATATATATATATATATATATATATACATACATACATACATACATACATACATACATACATACATACATACATACATACATACATATATACATATATATATATACATATACATATATATATATACATACATATATACATATACATATACATATACATATATATACATACATATATACATATACATACATATATACATATACATATATATATATACATACACAGTGGTGTGAAAAACTATTTGCCCCCTTCCTGATTTCTTATTCTTTTGCATGTTTGTCACACAAAATGTTTCTGATCATCAAACACATTTAACCATTAGTCAAATATAACACAAGTAAACACAAAATGCAGTTTTTAAATGATGGTTTTATTATTTAGGGAGAAAAAATCCAAACCTACATGGCCCTGTGTGAAAAGTAATTGCCCCTTTGATAAAAATAACCTAACTGTGGTGTATCACACCTGAGTTCAATTTCGTAGCCACCCCAAGCCTGATTACTGCCACACCTGTTTCAATCAAGAAATCACATAAATAGGAGCTGCCTGACACAGAGAAGTAGACCAAAAGCACCTCAAAAGCTAGACATCATGCCAAGATCCAAAGAAATTCAGGAACAAATGAGAACAGAAGTAACTGAGATCTTATCAGTCTGGTAAAGGTTATAAAGCCATTTCTAAAGCTTTGGGACTCCAGCGAACCACAGTGAGAGCCATTATCCACAAATGGCAAAAACATGGAACAGTGGTGAACCTTCCCAGGAGTGGCGGCCGTGAAAATTACCCAAGACGCAGAGGCGACTCATCCGAAGGTCACAAAAGACCCCAGGACAACGTCTAAAGAACTGCAGGCCTCACTTGCCTCAATTAAGGTCAGTGTTCGATGACTCCACCATAAGAAGAGATATTGTGTGTTACCAGCGTAGCTTCCATATACCGGGCCATTAACAATAATAAGTATATAAAATAATCTCGCGGGCTGGATATAATTACACGCGGATGTGGCCCATGACCTGAAGTTGTTACATATGGACTAAATAGAACTTGAAAGATATATTTTTCAAATGTGATCGCGCAATTCCAGATAATGGGGATGACGCACTACGGCTTCTGTATAATAAGTCATCGCCACAAACAACACTTTTTACCGTTCATCTAATATGAATACACTGAGTATGGCTTTACCAAAATAATCATTGATGGCGAATAAAGTATCCATTGATGTACAGGCGGGATATATATATACATATATATATACCCGGCGTATATAGCCGGAAAGTAATTGTGTTAAAAAAGCAGAAAAGAAAAGGGAACATTTTAAAAATAGCATCTTTGACTGTCAATATACAGTATTTGTTTGTGTGAAGTGTTACTGAGTGTTGCTGTCCATCAGGATGCGATTATCATTATTTCTTTTCAATCGAGTTGCGTGTTGTAAGGATGTGTTGCCTTATGTTCAAGTTACATTCGTGTTGTTTGTCAATATTATGCGAATGACAGGTTTCATTCATCGGTCGTTTCTTCTGCATCAATAAACAACTCTGGCGTCTTCTTCTTTATCTGAGACCACAACACACACCATGCAGGTTTTTACTGTCTTCCTTTCATGGGACATTGACTTTTCAGCATTATTGCTTTGTTTCTACCATGTTGGTTGGTTGAATAACGCATGTATCAGGCGCTTCATAATTTTTGCTGCCTTTTTCAATTGTGTGAAATTAGGTTTTTGTTCAACAACTCTTTAGAACTGTTACACTTTTTTATCTGTGCATAAATGGGTCACGTGTGGTTTCGGTGTACATGCGCCAGTTCCTTTGTGCTGGTGCCATCGTGCCTTATGTGTGGCTACATTTAATGTTACCTTGGTCCTGGCACTTGGTTGGTT
>NC_053155.1:237705071-237830071 GCF_016835505.1 Polypterus senegalus
TATAAAGCTGCAGCGGGCCAAGCAGTGAAATGAAGACTTTGCCTCTTTGACTTCACTGAACATGGCTCCAGGCATTGCAGGCTTCCGGCAATCAGCTATGACGGACTGACCATCTTCCGGCCGGACGAGCGCCCCTCTTGTCGATGCAAAGACCATGCAGTGAGACTGTGTGTTGTGAGCAGAGGTGGTATACCGGCGGCGCTGCACGCCTCGGTTAACGGCGACACACTGTTCCCCGCTGATAAGTTTATCAGCGATAAGGTGTCGACGCACTACCTGCGAGAATACGGTTGCGTGATGGTGGTGGCGGTCTACCTCCGCCTAAGCGCGAAATGTAACCGGGCGGCTGGCGGAACTCTCTGAGATCTCGGCAAACTGCAACGTGGCCGCGCGAGGCATTTTTTGCCATTGTGCGGAACGCTGTCATGCCAACGGAGTGTTCTCCCAAAGTGCCTCAGAATGTGAACTTTGCAACTGAAACTGTGCGGACAATGTTTACAGCGGCGGCTCTGGCGTACAAAGGCTACTTACCCTCCTGGGCTGTTCCAGATCTCGCGTTTTATGGTTCTGCACGCTTCTAGAATCACTGAAGGCGGCACTTTTTCAAAACCAGCCACAAGGAAGCATCAGGTGTGTAGCGATTGGTCGCGATTCAACTCTCAAGACACTTGGTGCCCGACAGACTACTGGGACATTTTCAGAAGACACTATGGATAGTGACTCCATCTGGAGGTACTGACTCTGTGACTGGCTACATCTCAAATGCATAGAGGGATATTTTGTTACCAAGGATTACCATGAGCCAACCAAGCTGGGATGACAAGAAAAGTACAAGCTCAAGATCAATGCAGCACTAGATCTGCAGAACAAAGAGCCGCCCTTAGGGTGACCAGAGTAACCTGGGTGCTATAAGGAGAGCTAGAGTGGGCATCAGTGAAGATCAACAAACAATTCAGCAGCACCAGCACCGTCGTGTGTGTGGCAGAGGGTGTTCCAGAGCAATTACAAACTACCGGCCAATCACACACAGCAGTGATGCCTCCCTTCCAGATGGCTGAACAACTACTGCTGGGTTTGAGGCACAGGGCAAAAGGCCTCTTGAGAAAAGCAACACCTCCCTCCACTGACCAAGCACTCTGTCTCTCCCATAGCAGATGTGAGGGGCTCTATCCAGAATCAATCAAGGAAGGCTGCAGGAACCTGACAACATGCCTGGTCTTGTGCTCAAAAGAATGTGTGTGCAAGTCAACTGGCTGGTGTCTCACAGACATCTTCAACACATCTCTATGAGCCAGTAATCCCAGTCCCAACATATGCTTCAAATGGTACCATCATACCAGTGCCAAAAGGTCATCAGTGCCTGAATGACTACCGTGATTGCGCACAATCACCAATGAAGTGCCGAAGGTTAGTCATGTCACATAAAAGACTAATCTCCCTGCCTCCCTTGACCTCTCTTCGGTTTGCATACACGTGAAACCGGGGTCAACTGAGGACATATACTCTGCCTTCCCATCTACTGACATCTGAAAAAGCACATGTCAGGATGCTATTCATAGACTTTAGCTCTGCCCTTCCAACACAATCATCCTCCAAGCTGGTTGTAGGCAGTGGGTTGGGCCTAAACACTGCCACCCTCTTGCAATTGGATCCTGGACTGTGACAGAGGCTGATCCAGTTGGATGAACTGCAACGCTTCAGCATCATCACACTGAGCACTGGAGCACCGCGAAACTGTGCTGGTCCACTGCTCTTCACCTGCTGACTCACGGCGACTGCAGCCGCGCAACACCAATCATCATCATCAAGTTTGCGGATGATCGGCGGTGCTGGACTGATAAGCAGGGATGAAAAAACATGTGAGATGAGGGTGAAATGGCTGTCATGTGTGGTGTGTAACAATCATGCTCTCTCAATGTGAGCAAAACAAAGATAATGTTCGTGGACTTGTAAGAAAATCACGTCCTGCCCGGCATCCGGCTGGCAGCATCAGCGGTTTAGATATGTGAAGTTGCAGGTAACACCGGTTCTTTCGGTGTTGCTAACTGAGGAACTGCATTGGACTATAACACCTCTCACTAATCAAAGAAAGCCGAGACTACACTTCCTGGTGACTGAATCGGCTTACGCGTCTTCCCCTTCATCCTCACCATGTTCTGCAGAGGCATCATAGAGAGTGTCCTGTTCCAGCTGCATCTTTTGTCTGTAATGGCAACTATGTAACATATCCGACATAGCGTGCCTGCAAGGATATTGAACAACAGAAATTTCGTAATGAAGTGCCTCTCCCTTCACTACAAACTTGCTTTTCTTCCTGGCCTTGTCATAAGGCCGTACCACGGCATTGTGCAGGACCCACCCTGCGGACTTTTCACTTCTGCCATCAAGAAGATATTGCAGCATCAAAGCCAAATCTGCGAGGCTGCGGTTTTACCCCCCAGCTGTTGACTCCTTTTCCAACACCAGGCGCTGCCCCTGGGACCTTCCACCATTTCAACCTCCTCTACAAAACATATAGAACTTTGCACATGAAAAACCACTATCACCTGCAAAGAACGCTGAAAATCTCCATATGACCTCTAAGTTTATACCTGAAACATTCTGACCTGTCATTGTTTACAACAACTATTATCATACGCTTTCAGTAATTTCTGTATTATCTATATCTATTATTGTATTTATTTGCCAATATATTACCTATCTTACACATAATATTGCTGCTACTTGTTTGTCCTATCTTTGCTAATGTCTTTGTCTTGTTTGTTTGTGTTTTAATTATAAATTTTAGGGTACATTCTATTTTAATTTTACTATTTGCACATCATGTTGTTACACTGTGGACCCTGAAAACGCAATTTTAATACCATCTGTATACTTGTATATGGTTGAGATAATAAAGTTAACTGACTTTGACTTGACTTTGTTGATTGAGTTCAGGGGGTAATTACTTTTACACACAGACCATAATCCTTTTAGGTGGTATATATATACATATATATATATGTGTGTATATATACACACATACCTTACACACACACACACATATATATACACACACACATTATATATATATATATATATATATATATATATATATATATATATATATATATATAACAAATACCCATGTATGGCGTAATATAACAAATTTTATTAAAGAAAATTAAAAACCTTTTTAAACTGAAGTATACCAATAGTATTTGTTGGAATCTCTTTGTATACATTTTGAACAGAAGCCTCTCTGGTTGCGTAATATGGCGACCAAGCATGCGCTGAGAAACACTCTTGAGCATGGCATTGCAGTTGACATGTGAACTGTGTCTTGTTTCCGTCTCACAGCTTGGATTGCTGCTCGCCATAATGGTTTGTGAGTTTGCATGGTTTGTTTCAATAACGCCCATTTGCAGGACATGTTGAAGTGACAATTTGGCATCTCTGTCAAGTGTTATAAGCATACAACCCGGTTTCGCCGATAACCACATCAGCTTTTGATTTAAACATTCGCCAAACATCAGGTGTCACCACTGAAATGCGTCTGCCTGTGGCTCTAAGATGTTAAGTGGCACTGGCGGTTGTCGAAGGTGTAAATATTTGGCCATTTAGGTACATGACGACGAAAAAATTCGGCGGCAGCCATCAACTCACATGAACCATAGCTTTGAACCGTTGAAAAGTTCAATGGCGGCCGACAGTGGCATCATGCCACCGAAAATAGCTCGTTACATTGGCTTGATTGGCGCGAGAGCCGCCTGCTGGGCCCCAAGTGAAGATGGGGCCCGCCAATAAAGGAAGTTCAGCGCCTGGGGCGGCTAATGGGCGACTGTTATGAACCTTGCGTTACGCGTGGGGAATTTCAAAATGAAACCTGCTTAACTTTTGTAAAGTAGCTGAGGAATGAGCATGCAAATTTCAGCCTTCTACGGAGTTGAATTAGTGGCGTTGAAGGGGAGTTCAATATAAGCGTGACAGTGATCGTATACACAGAAATAAGTACACTTGTATTGATTTAGCTCGGGGAAACTGCGTCTACAAATTCGTGGAAGGACCAGCCTTCTACTACACAGGAAGTTGGAGGAGTGTAGTGACGTTGGAGAAAGCCTAATATGGCGGCCGACGATGTGGCGTCGCCTGCATCAAATAAATGCATTACATCGTTTCTGATTGGCGCGGGGAAGCGCCTACCAAATTTACCGTGAAAGATGGGGCCATATAAAGGTTCAACATGGAGGCGTAAACTGTTATGACCGTTACTGCGTAAATTTCAATGAAACCTGCTTAACTTTTGTAAATATGGCTGTAAAGGAATAAAGCACAGGTTTCCGGCCTTCTACCTACATGGGAGAGTTGGAGGTGGTGATGAGTCCTTTGATGATGAAGTCATTGAGTGGTGATGAGGGCTGCTTTTTATTAGTATACTTCAACAAAAACCTACCAGCATGGCCGATAGTGTGTTAAAAGAAACAATGAAAAGAAAAGTAAATAACGTAACCTGATTGTCCAATGGTGTTCACTGTTGGCAGTGATGGTGTTGTTGTCATATATTTATTTACACACAAACATATATATATATATATATATATATATACATATCTATACATATACACATATATACACATACATATATATCTTACATATATACACACAGCTATTTAAGTCTGTCTGTTGCTTTGATAAATGGATAACTCCTCTTACGTGCAACAAATCACCAAATCATTCGATTGTCTTTGCTCATGTATATGTCATTTTAGAGGCTACAGACGCCTGGCATCTTTTACAGCCTGAGTTTGCGTTTCTGTTTGCTGTGAGGAGGTTCTGTGTTGTGGAATTCTCAGGATGCTCATCGGTGGGCGTCTCCTGGGTGCTAATTTTCATTAGTCTTTATCATGAGAAAACTTTTCACACAGATTATGTACTACCAAACATGCACAAGGTTCGAGGCGCATGTGGGCCAGGCTTTTTGTTCATGGCTGGCGCGTGCAAACTCGGTCTTGATGCGCTCAATTTTATATCAACAAAGATAAGTATTTGGCAACTTTTACAGTAGTGACGGCTTGGTTAACGGTAGCAACGGCGGCAACAGAGAAAGTGGGGCAAAGGTGACTGAATGCATTGTGTGTCTCATAAAAGCAGCTTCACTTAATCACTTTGTGATTGTGCAGTTACGTCGCTGAAGTGTCAGATTCTGTTAGTATGCTGTTTTTCTGCATATCTTCTGAATTGCATTCAGGTTGCACCCTGATACAAGGCAGCTGACGCGCTACATTATGGGATCTGTGGTTGTTGTGTTACCAGGCGCTTCGCCTGGGGCTTTATGCTGACAGCCTGATGTATAAATGATCTGCCGGGCGGGATATAATTACCGGGCGGGATGTGACCAGCGACCCCTTGAGTTTGACTACATATGGACTAATGAACGAAAAGATATGTTTTCAAATGTGATCGGCGCGAATTCAGATAGGATTAATAGCGCACTACGGCCATGCCTCAATGAGTCATCCTCGCAGCTCTTACTTTTTGCCGTTCATCTGTAATGAATACACTGGTATGGCTTTGCAAAACAATCATTGATATAGAATAGTATCCATTGTTATTATTGTGAAATGGGATATATATACATATATATATATATATATATATATATACCATGCTCATAATGATAATTAATGTGTTAAAAAAGGTAGAAAAAAAAGAACATTTTAAATATGTGCATGACTGTCAGCCTACAGTATTTGTTTTGTGAGTGTTACTAGTGTTGCGCTGTCATCAAGGATTTGATTATCTGTTCTTTCCAATCAGGTTCGTGTTGGCAGGTGTGTTGTGTTCAGAGATTACATTCCGTGTTTGTCAATCGTTCAAAAGATGACAGTTTCATCCATCGATCCGTTTCTTACTGCGTAAACAACTCGTCTTCTTCTTGTCTGAGACCCACAACACACTGCATGTATGGGTTTTTACTGTGTCTTCCTTTAGCGGGACATTGACTTTTTTTTTCTCCACCGTATGCTTTTATTGTTTCATGTATGGATTTATGAATATGTATGTATCAGGCGCTTGATTTTGCTGCCTTTTCAATTGTGTAATTGGTTTTTGTTCAGCTCTCTTTGGAACTGTTGCTTTTTATCTGTGCACTGCGTCCAGTTCGCATTGAGCCGCTGGAACCTGCAGCCATCGAAGGTTTCAACGGTGCTGTCTCTCGATGTATCCGTGTGTATTTAATGTTACCTTAGTCCTGGCACTTAAAACTTTTCTCTCGCGGTTGGCGGGTTGTGTCGACACCACCCTGACCATCTCATCTTCCTCTTCATAGCGGTCCTTCACCCGTGAATAACACCATTGGCGGTTGCTGTTGGTTACGTGGCGGACGACCTTATATCGGGCGACACTAAATTACAAAGCGCCAATCAGCCCTGTCTATGAACGAATTTAAAGTGTAGGTTACGTGCTTTATTTCTCGGTAGCAGAACTCATGAATATGGCTGTATATGTCCACTGCTTCAATAACATTGTTTAGCTGCCTTCTCAGTTATATTATATGCTTTTCTTGACGCTTTTTTGAGCTCTTCTGGTTTTTCTGTACTGCGTGTTACGTGGGAGGCGTGATGATGTCACACGAAACTCCGCCCCCACGGCGTTGAAGCTCATATATATATATATATACACACACACACATTTCATAACTTCTACTTCTCCACTGCGATACACGGGTATATATATATAAATGTATATCTATAGCGATCTACATACTTTAGCATGAACAAGCGGTGGCGCAATTGTAGAGTCTTACGCCTCCGACATTGAGGTTCGATTCCCGAGAGGATATTACACACTGACCTATGTCGCCCGCTACCCGTTCATTTTACTGCTTCCATCTCCTTGGTTTGGGACATTGAAAAATATTGGAATTCGCGCCAGGGAATCGTATTCGTTATTTTAAATTTTCCTTTCTTAGCACAACACAGTTGACTTGATGCATGTGTGTGTGCTCCTGTAGTTAAAAAATAGCATTGTATCACTTTCAATTCCAACAGGCGGGGAACTTTTGTCAATGCGCATGATTTCCTGGTACCATCACGTACACTGATACACATCACAGCTACAAAAATGTTAGAAGTCGAATAATGGCGTTCCTACGACTGATCATTTAGAGCTGACTGATAAAACATGGTTTTGTGCCACACTGACAAGCAAAATTAGATGCATTACAAGCGGACTTTAATATGTACAGGATCATTGGACTTCCGTGACCGTTGGTAATTCTAAATCACATCTAATTACAAAAGTGTTCAATATTGATCACTGTTTTAGCCTAATGTACAAAATAATTTTTGACTTAATGTTACTCAGGATTTAAAGAGTAGCTTCAGGGTCAAATTACCTTTTATATTTCTGACTTATTTTTTTAGTGAAAAATTACACTTTATGTTGAAATTTTGGTTATTGTTCAAAGATAATGCTATTCTAGTAACAAGTATAAACTTCTCATTTATTTTTTTAAGTCTGCCCAATTTAACCAGGGATGATATTTTGTTTGTTTTGTATTCAAATGCAGTTTAAAAGCTTTTTTTCAGAAATTAACAACTTCAGTTTAATATTCATGTCCATGTCTATTATTTTGATTCTGTCAGGCCACTAAAACCGTTTTAAATTAAAAAAAAAAAAAACATTTTCTGATTTGAACAGGTTACGTGCGATTACATGTCTGATTAATCAAGATTGGTGTACACAACCTCTAATTAATTGGATTGGTACAGTAATTTAATATATATATATGTAGATATATATATATATATATATATGTGTGTGTGTATATATGTATATATATAACTATATATATATATGTATAGATATTAATATATAGATGTGTATATATATATATATTTTATATATATGTGTCTGTGTGTAAGAAGCCCTATACATATATATATATATATATATATATATATATATACCAACAACACTTGTAACAATAAACAAACAAAATTACATTGTCAATCATAATGCGATCCAGCCCAATATTAAAAATGTTTCCTTTTCTTTTTACCTACTCGCTGCTATTCATGTTTATATATATATATATATATATATATAATATAAATGAATAGATGACAACTGCTGCTCATATCAATGACAAAACAGTTCATTAACAATCATCTTACGTTATTTTTAAAATGTTTGCTTTTTCTTTCATAACTATTTAACTTTTACTACTTCCTTTCTGTGTGGTATTCTACTAATATATATATATATATATATATATATATATATATATATGTATATATATATATATATATATATATATATATATATATGTATGTGTGTGTGTGTGTGTGTATATATATATATATATACACACCTATCACTATCACACACACATACTATATATGTATACATATACATATATATACATATACATATATATATATATATATATATATACATATATATATATATATACATATATATATATATATATATATACATATATATATACATATATACATATATATATATATACATATATACATATATATATATACATATATATATATATATACATATATACATATATATATATATATATATACATATATATATACATATATATATATATATATATATATACATATATATATATATATATACATACATATACACATACATACTCACTAAGGGATTATTAAAAGACACCACTATGTCGGTGTTGTACAAGCCTTCAGAACTGCACGCCAATTCTAAATTGTTGTGCTTTTGTTCATTTTTATTATATTCTTTTTGCTATTGGCGTTTGCTCAGGAAAGAAGCAGACTCTCTTCCTCTGTCCCTGTTCTTCATTCTGACCTGTCTTGCTCTGGCGACTGGGCATTGCTTTGGCTCCTGGACTAAATCATGAGCCATCTCCTCACCAAATTTTCGAACAATAGCACACGCGTAGTAAAGCAACAGTCCTACTAAAAATATGATAGATTCATAGCCTATGCCATCTACAAGAGCCTCTGAAATTGACGCATGGCAAACGAAATTCCTTTAAAACTTTTGCATGGTACCAGAAAGTTTTGTGTTTTTTATTTGCCACATCTCCTTCAGGGAGACTCCATAAGGCCTCTATCCTTGCCTACTGTCATAGCAACAATAAAACAATGAGTAAGACACACTTCTTTGGAGTAATGCAGCAATACACCTAGTCTGTTGCCAGGCAACAAATGAGAAGAAAGGAGAAGTAAACTAGATTTTACAGAGCACAGGCGTGCCTCTGCAGACAAATGATCATGATGAAAAACCACCATGCATTGTTGCAAGTTTTTTCTTCTAATTCAAGTAGCAAGTCTTGAGGCGGACTAAGTGAATAAGAAAGAAGGGGTATGGCTGGTTATACCTGCCACACTCAGAAAGCGTACACACCATCAAGGCGCCATCCTGCGGTTCAGCATTCATTTGAGTGCATCCTGAGCAGGTCTCGAAATGAACATGTGATCGCGGTTGCAGCCTGCCAGCCAAGATTAGAGAGGTGCAGTGTGCTGAGGCCCCAGGTGACCTCCTTGCAGTCTCAGCTGCATGACAGAAAGCCGATTGCGGGATCTGCAATTGATGTGTAGCACTTCAATGTTTGATGAATGGATTGGCGTGATGAAGCAAAATGCTAACATACAAATGCTTTCGTGGTGCTTTTATATTCAAAGCGTCATATATTCCCATCGTAATGACACGATACATTTTAAAAGTCACACATATCTTCTTCTGTGTCATCTTTTTTTTCTATGGTTTCTTCTGGACCTGACAGCAGCGGCAAACAGCAATAGATCACCACACAGAACACATTAAATGTATGATATTCCAACTCTCTGCACATTTAGATTTATACTTGATATCACTTTCATGATGAAATACATTAAAGTATGTAGGTTACATTTTACAGATAAATCATTGTGGCAGAGTGGTAGCACTGCTGTCTCGCAGGGAGTCACGTCACTGGTATTCTCTGCCTGGAGTTTGAATGTTTTCCTTCTGGGTTTCCACAGTGTGCTCTGGTTTCCTTCCAAAGATATGCAGATTTAGTGACAATAAAATGATGCTGAGTGTGTATGTAAGTGCTAGTATTCACCTTGCAATGAGATGATGCCCCGTCAGGGGATTGTTTCAGCCTTGTGCCCAATGCTTGCTGGAATGACAAATCCCTGGATTGATGGATTTAATCATTAAATATCCTTTTCAGAGATATTGCGGTAAGGTAGCATCAGAATTTTATGAATGTTCCATGCTATTCACAACACAACAAAGCCAAACCTGTGCGCACTGTGATAATATCTCGCATATTGGAGTGTCCACTGCAGCATGTATATATAAAAAGTAGCCAATCTGAGACTGTTATTCATTTCTCCTTGATGCTGATTGACTGCTGCCCTGTGACGCGTCTTCAGCCGAGTGTCCTTGTGTTTTCCATTTTGTTATTCTTGAACTTACAAGATGTCGCCAAAACGCCCTGCACCTTCTAAGGCTTCTGGTACTACAGCCTAAGCACCAGAAGAAGTTTAAAACACTCCAGGAGAAGGTTGAATTACTAGATTTGCTCCAGGAACTAACAAGTTATGCTGTAGTAGCACACCACTATGACATTAATGAAAGCACGTACACTGCATAAAGAAGAACGAAACAGTTATTTGGAGTACCATATCTATAAGTTTCTGTGATAGTGCCAAAAAAGGTAACGAACGTAGGGAATAAAAATATTCTCAGGATGGAATCTGCCTTGCCACTGGACAGTAATATCATCTGTGAGAAAGCACGGAAATTGTACCAGCAGTTCGCTACAGGAGACAATGTATCAACATCTCATCACAATGTTCCTGAAACCTATAAAGAAAAGCCAGCACAAAATCCCACTAGAAGAAGACCCGTCCAAAGATAAGACTCCTCCTGAAGCACCTGAAGAAGAGGCGCCACCCGAGGAGCTTTAAATCCTCTGCATCGTACTGCACAGCTACTTCATCATCATCAATATCATTAATCATTGGTGAATACCTGTATATTTTACTGTATTTTACTTAAATGAAATCATTATGTATTTACTCTACTTATAACAAAGAAAATGACAGCGCATAACAAAGAAAACGCACTTGCATGAATTACAGTATGTATAGCAGTAACATCGGTATTTTACATTCTAGCACCACGGAGACATAGCAGTACACAATTGTGCAGTACGGGTTTACCGTTACATTCTGTTTCTAGGTAATGTATTAAGGTAATTTTTTTAGGCAATGTATTAAGTTGAGTTTGCAATGAAATTAAAGTGCTTTGGGGGCATACTGTATTTAGGGTTTAAACTATAAAAATAGGCATTTAAAAAGGCATTTTTTAATCACATCCAAAAGTTGCGCGGTTTTTCACAATTCGCGGGTGCTCTAGGAGCGTAAACTCCAAAATTTTGGGGGTGTACAGTATTACTCTGTCACACCTTATTCTGACACATGCCAAATTTCAATAGTGATGGTTACCTTAGCAAAAGTGTATATATTAGGAGAAATTACATTACTGATAAATGCCGCACTAACAAAGTAAAGACTGTGGATTGACATAACTGTGCTGTGCTTCCCTGCACAATGAGTGCAATAACAATGCGGTTAAGGAATTTTCCAAAGCATTACATCATCTGCAGTCAACTGACTCATGAAGAAGACAGCTGAAAATGAGCCAGAAAAAGTATCTAAATGGAGCAATTACAGCATTGGTCTATAATGTTGCAACTCTGCAATATGATGCTCTGTTTGCATGTACTGTACATTCATTTACTCTATTATGTAATTTAAAGTATTATGAAAATGGAATTGTTTCTTCTCCCAGTGTTGTAGAATGGTAACTAAAATACTCTCATTAAATTAAATGTTTTTCTGATAGATCAGTAGAAAACATTGACTTGTGACATGCAAACTCAAAACAAAAAAGAGTAACAAAATAAAATCATTCATTTTCACACCAGGTTATCAAGTTCAGGGACACAGAGAAACTTTGTTCGGTTTGTGTCTGGTACAAGGTTTCAACCAGCCCTAAACAGGATTCCAGTCCTTCAAAGAACACACACACACACACACACACACACACACACACACACACAATGGCACTGAGTCAGTTGACAGTTGGTCTGTGCAAGAAAAACCTCAGTCATGGGGAGAAGTTCCAGAACAAATGCAGCATTTGCCAGGAGTCAAACTTAGGACTCTGTGAGCTAGCAGCCCCTGAATGAGCTCACGGTGTATGTGTTACACATCACTAGCAAACAACTAAAATAAATTAACTTTTAATAATTCAATTTAATGTCACCCAACACATATTTATCCATTTTGTAATGTATATTGTTTGCTGAAGATATTCTTTCTAAAGGGGCCATTATGCATGACAGGGCCTGTGACTACTCCTATTAATATACCGTATGTCAACTTACCTCTCCAGCTGTATACATTCAGTTGTTTTAAAGGTGAACCACGCTCCCTTCAGACTCTTTTCTGGCATCCACATGGACAGATTCTTTATAACATGTATACATAGTGCCCTGGTGCTGCCTAATTCACTAAAATATTGCTGATGTGTACCTACTTAGGCAAATGACACCCACACTATGGTACTCCACTAAAGCCTGTATTAAATTTTATATCTTTGCTACAGTCAAAATGTATAGTCTATAAAATATCACCAGAGTGAGTAGATTTCGTAATTGGACATGCTTTTTATCATTTAAAGTTTAATTTTTTTTTTTTATACACAATATCAACAAACTACAGTTTAAAAGCAGTGACAAGTGTGCAATCCAGCCATTACAGTGCCTGCTGCACGCCTACAATGAAACTTTCCCACAGAAAGGTGCAGAAGATTAACAAAATTAATTTATAAAACTACAGTGATGTAACATGGTAGTCATACTGCTTCAAGACTATACAGTTATGTGTAAATGAAAAATGTATCATCAAGATGATAATCTCCAAGTTAAACCAGTACATTATAAAGGTACTAACCTTTTCCTGCCTGGTTCATAGATCCTGTATCACCACACACTGTCCTTTATTGTTAACACAAATGTCCACAACTCTCCATCTTTGGTGAGGATGCATGTATGAGCTTTTCCCATTGCTACATGAGTAACAAAGTGTCCTTTCAGATCTGTAACCTTGCCTACAAGAACGAAACAGATTATCAAAAACAGAATGATAGCCAATTTCAAACTAAAAACAGATGTACATTTTTCAAAACACTGACTTACAAGAGCTATCACTGTAAACAGCATCTTTTCCGAACATGTAAAGCTCTCCATCCTTTGTTACAATGCTGCTGCTTCCATTGTTACATGCAGTGTAAACTGCAATTTTGCCTTCCATTTTAATAATTTTCTTGGGTTTGTAAGGCTTTGGTTGCCTTCGGCTCTTGGCTATGAACAAGCATCAAAGGAAAAAATGCTCATTAGAAACGCCGCTTTGAAAAGTCAAGAAATAAATTTCAATAAACAAAAGCATTAAAATATACGGCATATATTTCTTCTCAGACTAACTTTACTCTGAAGTAGTAAAATTAAACATTTACCAAATATCAAATCAAGTTATATGAAACATGCTGATTAGGTTGGATTCTTGCTCAGGTCTTCAGTATGATTTATAAACAAGTAGGAAATAGTGCTACCTAAAGCATTTTAAAAGCAGAAATACTTTCAAATTTCATTTTCAAACAAGCTGCAATGACCTAATCAAGAGTCTTAAAATTGACTAATTTTAAAAAAGCAACCATCACAAACTCGCCTTTCTAGGTATTGTGGTAATGAAGTTGTAGTACTCCTCTACAAAATGTATTAGAGTATTTGAGCAGTGCACATGTACACTAGCATTCAAAAGTTTGGAGTCAACTAGAAATTTTCATGTGTTGGATAGATACCACTAAAAACGCATTTAGAATATAGTCAAGACATTACTACTGCTGCTAATAGATATTACTGCTTGAAATAACTGATTTTTTATTTTTAGCAGCCATTGTCCTAGTGGTAAACTCAGCACCCCAGCTCACCAATAGTTAGTTTTGGTTAACAGCTAATTGGTTACTATAGAAACCTTTAATTGCTGTTCACTTGGGTTGCAAGGTACTGGCATTCCTAAAGTTCAGTACCAGGTACAAAAACAACCAAAACAGTTTTCTCAAGAAACATTATCAGTGCATTTTCTTAAGTTTATCCCATGCTAACCTTAGAGGGTGAGTTTTAGCAGAAAAGTCACATCCAAAACTGGCAATAAAAATATTAAAATGAGCAAAAGAGCACAATTTCTCAAGGGCCCAACAGAGTAGGATCTCTTCTGGCAGTAATGGGATTTGAATCAGCAACCTTCTAGGTACCAGTGCAGATCCTTAGCCTCAGCACAGGAAGCTTAAGCATGGCTCATCACACAGGACAAAATTTCAATCAGAAAATTATAATGACAAAGTAGTGGTGACCGGTGTCAGCCTTTAAAACAAAACAAAAAAAAAGATGTCCAGAGAATCCCTAACTGATAAAGGAGATGTACATATAGAAGGGAATAACAGGACCATTGAGTTTCAATGATAGACTAGTGTATAGGTAACTGTGTGGTTAAGTGAAAGTGTCTGGGTGATTTTAGGCATGTGATATGAAATGCAAAGTACAACTGGATGAAAAAGGTGCAGTGGGGGAAAAAAAAGTCAAAAACATGACACCAATGTAAATAGTGGTGGATGATATTAAGAGAAATGAAGGGAAGGCTAACAAACAGAAAAATAATTTGTGGAATACACTACCACTTATATTTGAATATGTTTATTTATAAGGGTATAAAAATAAATTATATAGTACATATTACTAAAAAACTAATAAATCAGTTAGTCAAAGATAAGCTTCATACTTGATTCACCATCTTCCCCCTTGCTTGCAGAGCCAGTAAAGAAGACACTTCCATCCTCCGCTACTAGCAAAAGAATGTGAACCATCATGACCAACAGAAAACTGAACAATTTTTGGAGATTTGGTAATGGGCAGTTCAACCCATTTCCCTGCAGAGGGACCACCCTGTTTGATTCCCAGGCTCTGATATTTGCCAGTATAGTAGATCTATGTAGGGAAGCACAAACAAAAGACATATTACTGAACGTAAAATTAAAGCAAATGTTAAAATATTAAATATTTAGATTAAAACAATTTATTGTGTACACAATCAAAGTCAAATATTTCAATAAAAAAGTCTAATACGGTGAGTAAATATTTTATTAGATACCAAGTCCCTCCCACTTACATGACTCTTTAATCAGCAACACTGTCATATGTGTACAAAACACTATTTAAAATAGGTAGGTAGACAGGTATGGAGATTGGAGAGAGAAAGGGAAGGCATAAAAAGAAGAGGAAACATGCTGATATCAGACATATCTGCATATCTTTGTCAAGAACAGCATTCCTGATGTGGGCTTAGGTATGCCAGTGTCACATATGTACTGAGGATAGGCCATTATTCAAAAATATCCAGTAAACATAGTCTGATGGTCAGAACAACAGACTGTTCACGAAATGGTTCAAACTAGCATGACAAGATAAAGACAGGCCAGACTTGTTCTGCCAACAGTTGGTGAAATAGCCATATCTGATCGCGAATAGCGGCTAATAACCCAAAATCATCACATTCTTAAGTTAAAAAAAAAAAATTGTGACTGCAGTGGACTACAAATATACACATTAGGTAAATGGACAAACATTAAAATGGACTAATGGAACACACATTCTTTTAATTCATGCTAACACAAGGATTAATATAAGAGTAAAACACCATTAGTTCATTGACCTACAAAGAGCTAGCAAGGAAAGTTGGCAGTATAATGGCAAAATACACACTTACATACACAATGCTGTGAAAAAGTATTTGCGTGTTTGTCACTCTTAAATGTTTCAGATCATCAAACAAATTTAAATACTAGACCAAATGCTGTTTTTGAGTGATTTTATTTAAGGAAAAAAAAAAACCATCCAAACCTACATGGCCCTATGTGAAAAAGTAATTGCCCCCCAAACCTAATAACTGGTTGTGCCACCATTAGTGGCGATAACTGCAATCAAGTGTTTGCGATAACTGGCAATGGAGTCTTTCACATCGCTTTGGAGGGTTTCCAAGCATGAACCGCTTTTTTAAGGTCATACCACAGCATCTCAATTGGATTCAAGTCCGGACTTTGGACTAGGCCACTCCAAAACCTTCATTTTGGTTTTTTTTAAGCCATTCTGAGGTGGACTTGCAGGTGTGTTTTGGATCATTGTCCTGCTACATAACCCAAGTGCACTTCAGCTTGAGGTCACAAACTGATGGCCGGACATTCCCCTTCAAGATTTTTATGGTAGAGAGCAGAATTCATGATCCCATTTATCTATATCTATCTATACTAATAAAAGGCAAAGCCCTCACTGACACACTCATCACTAATTCTCCAACTTCCCATGTATGTGGAAGGCTGAAATTTGACAGGCTCATTCCTTACAGCTTACTTACAAAAGTTAGACAGATTTAATTTCGAAATTCTACACGTGTAGGTCATAACTGGGACCTAATTTACGTCCATGTACTGTATCTGGCCATAGCCTGCAGCTCGGTCGACATATCGACAGCGCGATATAGTGAGGGATCACTGTGTGTGTGTACACATATATATATATATATATATATATATATATATATATATATATATAAATATATATAATATATATACAGTAATCCTATATATGCTTTCACTTTCGCTGCTTCACTCTATCGCTGGATTTTAAATGTAAGCACATCTAAATATATATCACAGATTTTTGCTGGTTACGCTTTCTGCGGACAATGGGTCTTTTAATTTAGGTTACATGCTTCCTCAGTTTGATTGCCCAGTTGATTTCATACAAGGGACGCTTATTGGCGGATGGCTTAGAAGCTACCCAATCAGAGCATGTATTACATATTAACTAAAACTCCTCAATGCTAAAAGATATGCTTCCCGCGTGGCGCTTGTTTTGTTTGCTTCTCTCTGTCTCTCTCACTCTCTCTGCCTGCCGAGGGTGTGAGCAGAGGGGGCTGTTTACACAGTGGCTGTTTGCCTAGAAGATAAGACGCTCCTCTACAAAATGCCGCTTTACCGCGGTGCTTCTGTATACTTAAAAGTATGTATTGATTTTTTGTTTGCTTTTCTTAGCGGCGCTCTCTCGACATTATCTGCTCTTCACGATGCTCCTTTGAAGATATGTTTGCATTCTTTTTAATTGTGAGAAAGAACTGCCATCTCTGTCTTGTAATGAAGCACAGTTTAAACTTTTGACTAAAGGGTGTTATTTCATGTCTAGAGGCTCTAATAATGTTAACAGTGTGGGAGAGTTTATAAGGGCTTAAAATATATAAAATAACCATACAAACATATGGTTTCTACTATGAAATTCATTTATCGCGGCAGAGTCTGGAACGGATTAACCGCTTGATAAACAGGTTGACTGTATATATATATATATATATATAAATATAAATATATATATATAAATATATATATATATATATATATATAAATATATATATATATATATATAAATATACTAATACCCGCTTAGGCGGTGAAATACTGTCTGAATATTTTTATTAATAAAAAAGTAAACATTTTAGACTGAGCGAAAATATGTCAAAAATTAATTGTTAAGGATCTCTCTGTATACCACGTTGTCAGTTCGGCCCTCTGGTTGTAATATGACTAAGCTGTGTGCTGAGCTCACTCTTGAGCATGCAACATACAGTTGGCCATGTGAAAAGCAATCCGCCTCAAATAAATGCCAACCTTTTGTAGTGTTTGTCCCTGAGACTTATTAATTGTCATTGCGAAGCAGAGCCTTACTGGAAGTGAGAACGCTTTGAATTAAAATGGGAGATTAGATGGTATAACGGGGATGCGAGAAATAAAACTGTGTCACTGAGGCACTGCCAGTAAATATAGTTGCTTCAATTAGGTTGTTTTATAGAGATGTGACCTGAAGTCTTGTGCCGTTACAAAGCTTTGGTGGTTGTAAGTTTCTGCTTCCTTGGCGAAGGTCAGTGCGAAAGAAGACACCGCAGTGACACAGAAGAGAACCCGTGGATTAAATAAAACCTACACAATAACTGTAACAATCGTAACAAATGAAAATAAAATAGAAGAGAACCCGTGAATTAAATAAAAAGGTTGCTTCGTTGGTGAAGCAAGGAAAAAGCACTTTCTTATATGGTTCGTTTTAAAACAGTGCAGAAGCTGAGAAGCTGCTTCTTGGCAAGCTCGTCAAATAAGCGAAGACACGAGATGAACACAGAAGAGAACCCGTGGATTAAATAAAACCTACACAATAACTATAAAAATCGTAATAAATGAACAATGAAACAGCGGAGAACCCGTGGATTAAATAAAAAGGCTGCTTCGTTGGCGAAGCAAGGAAAAAGGACTTTCTTATATATGCTCGTTTATAAAACAGTGCAGAAGCTCTGAAAAAGCTGCTTCCTTAGAAAGTAAGGAAGCGACTGAAGAGAGGCGGTGGCTGTAAGTGTTCGACAAGGCAGCTGAAGCCCTGCATTATGGGATCTGTAGTTTATTGTGTTACCAGTGCTTCATATCCCGGCCATTAACAACAATAATACAGTATATATAAATGATCGCGGGCGGATATAATTACGCCGGGCCAGATGCTGCCCTCTGGGCCTTGAGTTTGACACATATGGAGTAAATAGAACTTGAAAAGATGTATTTTTTAAGTACATCAAGCCCGCGTGCTATTGTGGTTTTGCTTGCATGCCTCAATAAGTCATCCTCCCCTCGCTCTTACTTTTTTACCGTTCATCTAATGAATACACTGAGTATGGCTTTACCAAAACAATCATTGATGGTGAATAAAGTATCCATTATTCGAGTATGTAGATTGGGATATATATATATATACATATATATATACCAGCGTATCATAGGAGAGTAGTGTGTTTAAAAGCTAGAAAAGTAAAGGGAACATTTTAAAAATAACGTTAACATGACTGTCAATATACAGTATTTGTTTTGTGAGTGTTTTGAGTGTTGCTGTCATCAAGGATTTGATTATCATTATTTCTTTCAATCAGGTTCGTATTTGTAGGATGTGTTGTGTTCAAGTTACATTCCGTGTTTGTCAATCGTTGTAAAGATGACAGGTTTCTTTCATTGATTCGTTTCTTACTGCATCAATAAACAGCTCGTCTTCTTCTTTATCTGAGACCTGACACACTGCATGCACGGGTTTTTTTTTTTTTTAACACTGTCTTCCTTTAGCGGACATTGACTTTTTCCACCGTGTGCTTTGTTTCCAGTAGCTGGATTTATGAATATGCTTATCAGGCGCTTCATATTTTTGCTGCCTTTTCAATTATGTAATTGGTTTTGTTCAGCTGTTTGGAACTGTTGCTTTTTATCTGTGCACTGCATCAGTTCACGTGAGCCACTCGGTGTACATGCATGCAGCTATTCTGGTGCCATCTCGTGCTATGTCCATGGCTGTATTTAATGTTACCTTAGTCCTGGCACTTAAAACTTTCTCTCGCAGTTTCGCTGAGTTTGTGTCAAACACCACCCTGACCATCTCATTTTTCCTCTCCATAAGCACAGTCCTTCACCCGTGAATATTTACCCGTGGCAGTTTGCTATATATATATATATATATCTCCATACACTGATGCAGTACTACTTGCTTAAACTTATTTCAAGAAAACATAGATGCATAAGATAATAAAACTACAGTAATATATCCTAGTCAAACCTAGATTTATTTTTTTTTTTTTAATTCTCAGAATAATTACTGAACATAAAAGGTAATCAACAAGCTATCATTTATTCATTCACAACAAATTCAAGATGCACAAACTGGATTTTCAGACATATGTTTCTTGATGCAAAATGCTTAAAATGTCTTAAGAGGTGAATAAAACACCTTCTGTAATGTTGTTATATCAGTAAGGAAGTGTTAATACTCTTGTTACTTTTAAATTCTTGTTAGAATATAGCTGAAAATTGAGTAGCATTAGCTAAAGATTAGTAGTCAAAAGGAATTTAAATGCTATACCTTTCCATTGGCAGTTTTCATGAGTGCAAATTCTCTCCCAGCTCCCAAGATTGCAGCCTCCTCATCAAACCCAGTACCTAGCATAAGGGATTTGCAATTAATTTAAGAAAAACAAATTGTATCACTACAGGAACACACTTTATTAAAATTCATAAACATAAGAAATGAAAGCGTGTTTAGTGAAATACACACATAACAGTGCAATTAAAAGGGTCAAAGCTCTATTTTAAGATTCAAAACTCTACTAAACATGTAACAATTATAATTGAACTGAACCAAAACTGTGCTAAAAAAACATGGGTCAAAAGAAAAGAATTCAATGATTTATAACATAGCTCATGAAATACTGCACAAGCAGTACAAGCAAACTTCCCCTGCAACATAAATTGTAACTTGAGCGTAACTTTTACAAATTAGGTGCTACATTTGTTATAATGTATCAAATGTTATATTAAAGTATATTTATCTTTTAAATTTTATATATTTAGTGATGAAAAGGCAAAAAAAATTATGTGTAAACATAAACATGTGTAAACGTGTGATTTTTTTTTTTTTTTTAAATCAACAAGTCAAAATTTGATAACTGCTTGTTTTATTTTTCTTTAAACACAATCTTTAATTCACTTATAAATAACCTGTAGTGTGCCAATTTTATAATACAAATAATATAATCCTGTCATATGATGGGGTACCCACTGTTTCTGCTTGATGATCTGTACATAGCAAAAGGCAGAACACTGTGAGAAATGCTTTAAATCTGTGCATTACTTTAACCTTATAATGTAGACAGCATTTCAGAGTAAAAGTTTTTGAAGTTTTCTTTTTAAACAAGGTGAGCAAGTAGTAAATCGCTAGAACAATAGTATGAATGCACACATGTGAAATATACATATGGATAGTGCATATTTACTGTATGACACAAAATGATGACATTTATTACAGCACGATTTACTTGCAGTTGATGGGACACTGGCATTGTATGAAATATTGCTCGCTTACAAAATGCACCACTGCATTTGAGTATGAACAATGTTCACTTATTTTGTAACTTTTTGGACTGTAAGAATAACATGCAATAAGAAAATTTTTACTATTTTTTTAGGAAACTTGTGCAGGTGGTCAATGATAATTCTGATCAAAAAACAACATAAGAATTAAAAACAGGAGGTATATGAGAGAGATTGAAAAAACTGTGGAACGTACAGACTCTAGCACTACTATTTATAATGGGAAATGTTTATGCAAGGAAAAAAATTATGAACTTCAAGCATATGTGCACTTTCAGCCCAATAACAGAAATGCACATATCATCACATTTACAGAAACTTGGATAACTGAAAATTATTATGATGACAAATGTGTTGATTAATAGATTTGGTGCACCTCTTCCTTTGGAAAAAGACTGTCTTCTCCAGTATGTCACACAGTGTGGGTGTCTTCTTTTACTTAAAACAAATAATGGTGTAAATCTGTGATAGTTAGAGAAAAGTTTCCCACTTATTTTCTGAGAAAGATTCCACAAATTTTAATTACTATAATCCATATTCACCCCAAAATGAGAGCAAGTGAAGAAGCTGACAGTTTCTCCGGAGTGATACAGAGGCTTGAATCACCGTTTCCTGACACAGTGAATTTATTCTGGGCAATTACAACCAATGTTCACTAAACAAAAATACTGAGTAATTTTATAATGATGTTACTTGTACAACTCATCACACATCAAAAGGGTCCTTCAACAAACTAAAATAAAACTATAGACTAAATGGAATAAACAGATTCTGAGCAAATCTGCCCAATATTCCATTTAATACTTCAGGTGCCTATGGATTTACGACAGTTACCAAAACTCTGGAAACATACAACCATTATCAGAGTTACATAAAATAAACATCCAAGACACTTACATGACTTTCGTAATCGTAAAATTTGAAAATAACCTTGTCTAAGTAAGTCTTTACAACAGTAGCTGTGTGACCCAGCTTTGCCTGGGAAATTTTCCTGGAACTCACTTTTTTTTTTGCTAATATAATTAGTTCACTAAAGCTGCTTACTGTTGAATATACTATGCTATCTTTGGTGATGTCTGTGTGTTGGTCAACTCTCTCTTAGCAACAAAGCCTAAAATGAGGTCTATCTTAGTATATAGTGGGTCTGCATAAATGCTTATCAACCAAAAAAAATTACTAATTATTTTTAATCACCCAAAAACATCATCCTATACTCTTCTTATCACATTCTGAAAAACATCTGTCAAATATAGAAAAAACTGTGCTTCACTCTGTTCTATCATAGCTTGGATCCATCAGCTATCTTGTGTTTTTTTTTTTCTTCTTCCTTTTTTCTCTAATTTCAATAAGCACTAGTCATTGACTGGCACTGCAAACTTAATTACAATATGTAACCGTGTTGTCATTTTCAAAAATGCAATTATATGCATGGATTGGGAAAAAAAAAAGTTTAATCAGTTTACCTCAGATTTACTGTCACATACGGTGGACACAGTAAACTGAAGTGCATTTATGGCCAAGTGCATCATGTTACTTCTCTCCAGCACCACAAATCTAGCTTTGAAGATTATGTCAAATATAATAACGTCACAGTAGGTAATAATACACAAAACAGACAACTTTCTTTTTAAACACTGTTAATAGCAACACTTACTAAAACAGGTACAGTGGAACCTCGGTTCACGAACGTCTCGAACATGTACAAATCGGTTTACGACCAAAAAGTTCACTAAACTTTTGCATTTGTTCACAACCACAGACTCGGTATACAAACAAGCCAGTTTCCCTTTCGGTTTGTGCGCGCCGATGATTTCCGCACGTGTTCAGTCTCGCTGTGCATCGAGCGAGAGAGACAGAGACACACACAAACACACACGCACAGAGAGAGATACGCGTGAGAGAGGCACACACGAGAGAGAGACGGCTGGGTGCATAAGGCCGAAAATGCAGTTAAAGAATGCACCAGGCTTGTTTTTAAAGAGACAGACCTGAGCATTGTTTTAACTTCGTTGTATTTAATGAAGATTTTTTTCAATTGGATTTTAACCTCCACTTCACTTCTGTTTACAGCGATCGGTTCATAGCGTGCATTGTTGCAATGTTACTTTTCTTGGTGGTTTATTAAATTACGGGTTTTTCAAATGTTCATTTTTTTCCCTGTGCTTAAAACTCATTAAAAAAAGTGTTTTTAGCGTTATAGCGTAAACTCTTGCAGTGTTAGTTTTCTGTAATATTTACTATTACACTATGCATTCTATCGTGTAATTAACTATATTTGTGCTTAAAAATCTTTAAAAAAATATATTTACATTTACATCTGGAACGGATTAATTGTATTTACATACAATCCAATGGGGGAAATTACTAGAGTTTTGGAACGAATTATGGTCGCGAACCGAGGTTCCACTGTATTTAGGTTTGGGAGTTTAACTTTTTTTTGGGGGGCATATAAAAAAAAAGAGAGAATTTAACTCTTTAAAGGTTTGGCAACTCTGCATACACTGATTTTGGCAACACATTTCTCAGAAAAGGCTCCTGACCAACATAAATGGGTGGGGGGTGTATGGTTTGGGCAGGAGGAAAAGTCTAAATACAATCCAAATGTGAAAAAAACACATACTGTAATCCAGTGAAACAATGAAACAGTTATCCCAAATTGGCATGAAAAAAAAGTGTTTGATATGCCTGGTTTCTCCACAAATCAGATTGAAGTAAAGTTTGTCATCTCATTGATACTTCCTTGTTGTTTACTGACATTTCCAAACATTGGAGGGTCAGAGGGCAAGAAGAGGAATTAAAATTCTTCTCCAGGTTCTGTAGGTTCCTAAACAAGGTCATAACTGTAAAGATGTTCAGTAATATAATGAGCTTTGCTCCTCAATTACAATTCTTTTAGAGGTTGTAAAATTTGACCAGGATTAGGTCTGTGATCCCTGCTGAAGCAGGCTCTCATGACCTTTGTTAGGGTATTTAGAGGATCATCCCTTTCAGTGAGGGAAACAAAGCAAAACTGGTCTCAGCCATTATTATGTTCTTTAGGTTTAGCCCTTACAGGGAGGGAAAACTGAGAAAATGATTGGTCCCAGTAGTGTGCAGTCCACTCTCGTTTAGACTGGTCCAAGCAGGATGCAGCCTGCCTCTGGTAAGTAACCAAGACTTTCAATTTTAAACCTTTTTGGGGTGGAAACTGAGAATGAGGTTGTTCTCAAAAGTGTGCAGCATTGCAAATAAATGCATATTTGTTACCTGAAGATCACGTTGGATCAAGTCATCTGAAAAATATAATCACAACATTTACAAACAAATTACAAGACACAAAACTTGAATTGCTCTTACTAATAATATGAAGATCTTTCTCCAGGTCAAACAAGGAAATGCCACATGCGTGGAGGCACTTTCGTGCCAACTTTAACTGTAGTTCTTGCTGAAGTGTTGGCTCAGTACTTGTTGCATAGATTCGAACAACAAAACCATCCTACAAATAAAAAGAAACAGATGTCAACCAAGTTTGTTACACCAGGCTTGCATATGAAAAAAAGCAATCTTGAAAATATGTAACTCACATCAAAAAAAAAAAAAAATCTATCTTCATAAACAATTGAGTTATTTTGCAATGGGAAAACAGACAATAAAACTAAATAAAAGTTTACACCCACTGTATTAATCCTTCAATCACTTTTTCTGGACTGGCTTCTACATTACAGAGAGCCAAAGTCTCCCTAAGTAATGATATGTACAAGGTGCTATCACAGCACACTCACATAAAATTGCCAAATTCACAGATTAACCTAAATGCCTGTTTATTGGGTATGGAAGCACCTGGAGTAGAACTGTATCTTCCCCAATTCAAGAAGAAAGTGATGGATACAGAACTTTAACCATGCATTTCAAGAAAAATGAAGTATCAGATCATCCAACTACTGCTCTGTCCGAATAACATGTTTATTTTCTACGGATTACTTGCAAAGATTAAAAATACAAAATATAAACATTTTAAATGATTTTAAATCTGACATTTACGGAATAAAACAATGGTAAATTTAATGAGTATGGTGGGTTCACTCCAACTTGACAAAGAACAATTTTATCATGCTAATCAACAGACAGATTAATTTCACCAGAAAGCTTCAAAGATTCAAGTTTTCTAAAGATTTCTTTATATAAGGTAAAGAGAATGAATTTTAAAAAACAGTAACTTGAATGAAACGACAGAATAGTTTGCTACAAGGAGCTTCATTTCAAACAAGCCAGTGGAATCAGTCAGTAATCTTGGAACTATACCTGGCATCAGAACCTACATTAAAAAAGGCATCCATTTAAAAAGAAAAAACTGTGTGAATGTTAAATTATATGCACAGAAATTAAGTGAAGCTATAACATTTTTACATATAAATTTGTATTTTCATATACAGAGTGAACACTGTTTATGAATTGAATTTTACTTGAATAGACGGTTTCCTGTCACATTTTGAAAAAGAAATTGTAGTCTTTTAAAAAGAACTTCCTTAGTTCTGAAACAAATTGCATTTAATGGATCACAAACTTTGTTTCTGGCAAATTCTTACATCTCGGCAAGCTGCAATTTGATTAATGTACTCCCCATCTGTGAAGACAATATTCTGCCCATCAGCTTGGAGACCTGCAAACAAACACATGCAATAATCTCAATGTAAACCTTCAACAGTAAAAAGACACAGAAAAGTACAGAGCAAACTGGCTGAATGACAATGGAGACACCCACTTTAACCAAACTGAATGCATCATAAAATCAAGCTTCAATGTTAACACTAGAATTACCAGAACCAACGAAAAAACGTAGATCTGTCCCACCTTAAAACGCTTCATACCTCTTTGTCAGTGTCTTTTGTCCTTTAAATGTGTTGATAAGCAGCAAACAGCCTATCACATCCCCCCACTCCACACAGTTTTCTCAGCTCAAGTCTCTTACCTGCGTGTCAGTTGCTTAGAGTTGTATAGAGTGAGAAGTCAAGCAAAATGACACCTTATTTATGATGCTTGTAAAGGTTAGCTTTGTTTTTTTATTCAGTTTTATTCTCTCAGCTGTGTTCACGATCCCAAACCCCCCGCATTTGACACTGCTGTTTTCACATACACGCGCTATAACAGAGGTAAACTCAAATCATGACGACGGTTCTACATTGGATCAAAAATGTACTTTTGCCATTGCTGTACTTATCATGTATTTATCATGCATATTCTCAGTCACCAACGGAAGTGTTTGACATCATTCTCTAGGTTTATTGTATTGGGACTGTACTTTGAAGATACCTCAATTTTAATCTTTTCTACACCACAACTGGTGGCGTTCATTTTGTTCTGGACATGCTTCGTCTGTCTTGGCATGTTAGAGGACGGAACTTTGTGAAGTATGGTGTGCCTCATTTAGGAAGGCAAAAATATGGGCTGGGAATGAAAGCTTTGCTATTTTTCAATCTATCCTTTCTACCCCAACAACCATTAATACCAACACAGCAACATTCTTCACAGCCATAACACCTAGCAATAACATTAAATCAAGGACAAAGCTACCATATGTAAAAATGTACTACCTTAAGACTACAAAACTTCAACAATAAGTTCTGAATCAAGTTTTTATGATCAAAAAGTGTACTTTGTGAGCTGGAATGTCATAAATTAATGAGAAAGAAAGTATTCACTCACTTAAAAGGTTTAAAATGCCAAGATAGTATCCTGTATTTACAGGACAAAGGGATTGGATTGACCTTCACTCCAGCAATACAAAAAAAAAAAAAAAAAAAAAAGGTGTGGGAATCTTAAAGAAGTATCCCATTTATAGCGTCAGACATATGTGATATTGAAGGATGGTATGTCATGCTTTTGGGCAATTTATACAATGGCAATACTAAAGTGATTCTGATAAATATTTATACACCTAACATGGATGACAGGGATTTCATTCAAAATGTATTTTTATCAATTCCTAATTTAAACACTCAAAATTATAATGGCTGGAGACTTTAATTATGTTTAAAAGTCAGACCTAGGTCATATCGAAGCGGAGATGCGTGCCCTTAGCCCAAAGAAGGCACTCAGAGTCTAAGGACAGGCAGCAGAATCAAGCTTTATGTGAAATGCACATATACACACACGTGGACAAAATTGTTGGTACCCTTCAGTCAATGAAAGAAAAACTCAAAATGGTCACAGAAATAACTTTAATCTGAGTAATAATAAATAAAAATTCTATGAAATTTAACCAATCAAAGTCAGACATTGATTTTCAACCATGCTTCAACAGAATTATTTAAAAAAATAAACTCATGAAACAGGCCTGGACAAAAATGTACCCCTAACTTATTATTTTGTTGCACAACCTTTTGAGGCAATCACTGCAATCAAACGATTCCTGTAAATTGTCAATGAGACTTCTGCACTTCTCAGCAGGTATTTTGGCCCACTCCTCATGAGCAAACTGCTCCAGCTGTCTCAGGTTTGAAGGGTGCCTTTTCCAGACGGCATGTTTCAGCTCTTTCCAAAGATGCTCAATAGGATTGAGGTCAGGGCTCATAGAAGGCCACTTTAGAATAGTCCAATGTTTTCCTCTTAGCCATTCTTGGGTGTTTTTAGCTGTGTGTTTTGGGTCATTGTCCTGTTGCAAGACCCATGACCTGCGACTGAGACCAAGCTTTCTGACACTGGCCAGCACATTTCTCTCTAGAATCCCTTGATAGTCTTGAGATTTCATTGTACCCTGCACAGATTCAAGACACCCTGTGCCAGATGCAGCAAAGCAGCCCCAGAACATAACAGAGCCTCCTCCATGTTTCACAGAAGGGACAGTGTTCTTAGCTTGATATGCTTCATTTTTCCATCTGTGAACATAGAGCTGATGTGCCTTGGCAAAAAGTTCAATTTTTGTCTCATCTGTCCATAGGACATTCTCCCAGAATCTTTGTGGCTTGTCCACATGTAGTTTGGCAAATTCCAGTCTGGCTTTTTTATGATTTGTTTTCAACAATGGTGTCCTCCTTGGTCGTCTCCCATGAAGTCCACTTTGGCTCAAACAAGGACGGATGGTGCGATCTGACACTGATGTTCCTTGAGCTTGAAGTTCACCTTGGATCTCTTTAGAAGTTTTTCTGGGCTCTTTTGTTACTATTCGTATTATCCGTCTCTTTGATTTGTCATCAATTTTCCTCCTGCGGCCACGTCCAGGGAGGTTGGCTACAGTCCCAAGGATCTTAAATTTCTGAATAATATGTGCAACTATAGTCACAGGAACATCAAGCTGCTTCGAGATGGTCTTATAGCCTTTACCTTTGAGATGCTTGTCTATAATTTTCTTTCTAATCTCCTGAGACAACTCTTTCCTTCGCTTCCTCTGGTCCATGTTGAGTGTGGTACACACCATATCACCAAACAACACAGTGACTACCTGGAGCCCTATATATAGGTCCACTGACTGATTACAAGATTGTAGACACCTGTGATGCTAATTAGTGGACACACCTTGGATTAACATGTCCCTTTGGTCACATTATTTTCAGTCTTTTCTAGGGGTACCATCATTTTTGTCCAGGCCTGTTTCATGAGTTTATTTTTTTAAATAATTCTGTTGAAGCATGGTTGAAAATCAATGTCTGACTTTCATTGGTTACATTTCATTGAATTTTTATTTATTATTACTTTTGTCAGATTAAAGTTATTTCTGTAACCATTTTGAGTTTTTCTTTAATTGACTGAAGGGTACCAATAATTTTGTCCACGTGTGTATACTCAATTCACATGAAATAAGTGCCAAGCAATGGGGTCATCTTACTTTTATTACAGTTCTTCTAAACAGCTTACCTCACTTAGCTCATATGTCATCCTCATCTGACTCCAAACATTCCATTGCCTTGGTCCTGCCCCTAATTAGCTCCACCTATATTTCCCAGCTTAATGAGTGTAGCACCCTGTTCTATCCACTGCTGCTGAATTCACTGTAGCTATTAACCATTCGCATATCACTGGCTCTACCAGGCAGCACACTATTGGCAGTTTGAAAAAGGGGAGAGCAAGACTGCTCTGGAAGATCAGTGCTCAGTCCTTAAATGTGAAATAGGCTGCAATTTTAAGTTGTGTAATCTCACATGTTGCAGATTGCAGTCTGCAAACATGACATACCTTATGACATTCAGAAAAATACAAGAGTATGATTTTTACATTTATAACTCAAAAATATTTCTATTTTTGCTATACGTGTAAATGATTTTTTTGTTGTTGTTTTCCTATCATTTTGCCCTTTATCTGTGTAGTTTGCTCTCTTCATGTATCCTAATCATGACAATTAAAAATAAGCCAACCAGATACCCAGACAAACACTGAATAATGAAATGCTGCAACAACTTGAGTGTCAGATCAACTAATTAGTAAATAATAGATTAAATAACTAGAATAACTGGAAAAGTAGAATAAAAATCAGGATAAATTACTGTTAAAAAGTGGGTCACCCAAACTGAGTTTGAGACACACTGGTATTCAAGAGTAAGCAGCTCCAGTGACCTAATATTAATATTAATTGACTGATGCTTTATGTAAGGTGACTTACAATATTTATGATACAATTGGTTACACTGTTTTTGTTTGCAGGTGAAGTGACATGCTTACGGCCACGCAATGTCATTTGCAGGAATTGAACGAACAATCTTTAACTTTGAAGTCATAGGTCCAATGCCTTAACCACTACACCACAATTATACCAAAAGTGTGTACAGAGAAGTACTAAGATAGCTACATAGTACTTCTTAAACATCAAATTAAAAGGCCAATAATCTTATGATTTTTTTAGACAAAGCCAAGTAATATAGCTAGTCTTTATTTTGCTCATGAATTCATTAAAAAAACACATTTTTCTAAATGTAACACAGTGTGGTCTATTTCAAATCAGATAAAATAATTCTGTGTTAACTTATGTTAATTCATAATAGGCAGGTTAAATGAAACTTTCATACCAGGCATTGTGATTGCACCTTCTTGCTCTAGTGTTTCAGGATTGATCTTCAAAGCAGTCATATTGTGATTGTTCATATCTTGGTAGAGCAAATAACCCTTTTGCAGAAAGAAGAAACAACACAAAAACATCTGAATTTGTTTGTAGTAATGATATTTGCTATTATACTCAAATTATTAATTTAATTACATAATCCTTACACATTTTTTGCACTGCTGAAGAAAATCTTACATTATCTATGATGAATTTCACACTTTAAATTTTAGTTCAGCTATATTTACAACTGCCACTTTGATTCAGTTAAGCATGGCCAACTATAACAACATACTGTAGCAATCACAGAAACTTTTTCAAAAGGATTCATTAATCGATTTTAAAACAAAACTAATTTTAACATTTTACATAGCCTAATTCACATTAGAGTACATAGTAAAGAGTAGACAAAGTAGAACGTCGTAAAGAATTTAACGTTGGTGAAATACACATGCAAAGCAGGTTAGAGATAATGAAAGTACTAAAATTAGAAAGTCTCAAAAAACTGACAGTAAAGGTCGCATTAGCACAAACAAACGGAAATTATTACTCATGAAATAACCGAACAGCGAAAAGAGATCAAATATATCGTTCAGATTTAATCTTTAAGTCGGAGACTTAAACGCAGATCATCTAATTCGTGTTGCCATCAGGGAAAAGTAGTGTTTCTTCCCAATGAAGAGGCATATTATAACATTCACAAAAAAATCAGGCCTAACTAGAGGACACTTTTAACTGTTTAACTGTATGTAATGTAATATAATATGTATTTGTGTGTACATATATATGTATTTTATTTATATATAATATATACTAGCAGAATACCCGCGCTTCGCAGCAGAGAAGTAGTGTGTTAAAGAAGTTATGAAAAAGAAAAGGAAATATTTTAAAAATAACGTAAGATGATTGTTAATGTAATTGTTTTGTCATTGATATGAGTGTTGTCATATCTATCTATCTATCTATATATTGTATATATTTAATTATTTATATTATATATATATATTATAAATACAGGGTGGGCCATTTATATGGATACACCTCAATAAAATGGGAATGGTTGGTGATATTAACTTCCTGTTTGTGGCACATTAGTATATGTGAGGGGGGGGAAACTTTTCAAGATGGGTGGTGACCATGGTGGCCATTTTGAAGTCGGCCATTTTGGATCCAACTTTTGTTTTTTCAATAGGAAAAAGGTCATGTGACACATCAAACTTATTGGGAATTTCAAAAGAAAAACAATGGTGTATTATATATATATATATATATATATATATATATATATATATATATATATATATATATATATTAAAATACCCGCGTTTGGCAGCGGAGAAGTAAAAAGAAAAGGAAACATTTTAATAATAACGTAACATGATTGACAATGTAATTGTTTTATATATACACACATATATATATACACACACATATATATATATCTATACTAATAAAAGGCAAAGCACTCACTCACTCACTCACTCACTCACTAATTCTCCAACTTCCCGTGTGGGTGGAAGGCTGAAATTTGGCAGGTTCATTCCTTACAGCTTCCTTACAAAAGTTGGGCAGGTTTTATATCGAAATTCTATGCATAATGGTCATAACTTGAAGCAGTTTTCTCCATTTACTGTAATGGAGATGAGCTTCAACGCCGGGGCGGAGTTTAGTGTGACATCATCACGCCTCCCACGTAATCACGCAGTACATAGAAAACCAGGAAGACCTCAAAAAGGGCTTAAGAAAACATGCATTATATAATTGAGAAGGCAGCGAAACAATAAGAAGCGAGCGAGTGACATATACAACCATATTCATGACTTCTGCTACTTGGAAACAAAGCACGATGTAAACCTACACTTTAAATTAAGTTCATAGACAGGCTGCGCTGGCGTTTGTAATTTAGTGCCTGCCCATATAAGGCCGTCCGTCAGCGGCAATCAATAGCAAACTGCCACGTGTAAATATTCACGGGTGAAGGACTGTGCTTATGGAGAGGAAGATGAGATGGTCAGGGTGGTGTTTGACACAAACTCAGCGAAACTGCGAGAGAAAGTTTTAAGTGCCAGGACTAAGGTAACATTAAATACAGCCATGGACATAGCACGAGATGGCACCAGCACAGCTGGGAACCTTCGATGCATGTACACGAGTGGCTCACGTGAACTGGCGCGTGCACAGATAAAAGGCAACAGTTCCAAAGAGCTGAACAAAACCGAATTACACAATTGAAAAGGCAGCAAAAATATGAAGCGTCTGATACATACAAGCATATTCATAAATCCAACTACTGCGGAAACAAAGCACACGTTGGAAAAAGTCAATGTCCGCTAAAGGAAGACAGTGTAAAAAACCCGTGCATGCAGTGTGTCAGGTCTCAGATAAAGAAGAAGACGAGCTGTTTATTGATGCAGTAAGAAGCGAATCGATGAATGAAACCTGTCATCTTTACAGCGATTGACAAACACGGAATGTAACTTGAACACAACACATCCTACAAATACGAACCTGATTGAAAGAAATAATGATAATCAAATCCTTGATGACAGCAACACTCAGTAACACTCACAAAACAAATACTGTATATTGACAGTCATGTTCGTTATTTTTAAAATGTTCCCTTTTCTTTTCTAGCTTTTTAACACACTACTTCTCGCTGCGATGCGGGTATATATATATATGTATATATATATAACCCGATCTACATACTCGAATAATGGATACTTTATTAGCCATCAATGATTGTTTTGGTAAAGCCATACTCAGTGTATTCATTAGATGAGCGGTAAAAAGTAAGGGCAGGGAGGATGACTTATTGAGGCATGCAGGCTGTAGTCTTGGCGTCAACTCTATCTGAATTGCGATCACATTTGAAAAAATATATCTTTTCAAGTTCTATTTAGTCCATATGTGTCAAACTCAAGGGCGCGGGCCACATCCGCCCGGCGTGTAATTATATCCGCCCGCGAGATCATTTTATATACTGTATTATTGTTATTAAAGCCGGGTATATGAAGCGCTGGTAACACAATAAACTACAGATCCCATAATGCAGCGCTTCAGCTGCCTTGCCGAACAGTTACGCGTTAATCAAGTCTACCTTAAGATGCTGCAAGTTATTGCGAAGCTAGCTCACACGATGCTGAAGAGAAAAGTTGATTCTGAAAATAGAGCCTTTAAAACCGATGGGAGGCTGAGTATATGTTTACTGAACCCGTGTGTCTCATTTGTGGAGCTAATGTGGCTGTAATTACAGAATTTAATCTAAGGCGGCACTATAAAACAAAACATCAGGGTAACCTGAAAGACCTGAATGCAATGCAGAAGATACAGAAAGCAGAAGAATTAAATAAGAATCTGACACTTCAGCGGACGTTTTACCCGTGCACAATCACAAAGTGATTTCAATTGAGCTGCTTTTATGGGAGACACAACCACTTGCCCCACTTTCCCTGTTGCCAAGTAATGTTAAACCAAGTCGTCACTACGGTGTTCCCAAATACGCACTTTGCTGATAAACTGGCACTGCGCACTGAGTTTGCGGCTTTGGTGACTTTGAAGAACAAAAAGTCCGTCTACATGCGGCTCGAACCTTGTGCATGTTTGGTAGCACATATCTGTGTGAGAAGCTCTTCTCAGTGATAAAGACTAACAAAACAGCACACAGGAGTCGCCTCACTGATGAGCACCTGCAATCCATCCTGAGAATCTCCACAACACAGAACCTCACACCAAACAGAAACGAACCTGTTGCCAAAAAAAGATGCCAGGCGTCCAGCTCTAAAATGACATATGAGCAAAGACAACTGAATGATTTGATTTGTTATTGCTGAAAGGAACACATTTTATTTATATTTCTAGGTTTTGTTATGCAGCATGTTCATATTTGAATTTGTATAATTTTGACAGGATATATTTTTATGGAGAGCAAAATCTTTTGGGATATTTAAAATCTAAGTTTATTTTTTATATAAAATTACATAAGAGTAAAGAAATTTGAATGTTTGTTCTTTTAATGTTTACTTTATTTCTAACTTGTATAATTTAGACAGGATATATTTTTATGGAGAGCAAAATATTATAAGTTGTTTAAGGTTTGAGTTGATTTATTCAGGAATAATATTCCTGTCTGTTTTACCATTCCTACCAAAGATATTTCTGTCGACTAAATAAAAATTCCTTCTATTTAAAATTTAAATAGAACTTGAACAAATCTGATAGTTCATAATATCCACGCAGACTTGCGTAAGCGGGTGTCATCCGTTTTAACAAACAGCGTATTGCACTGATCTGAAATAGCTGTGTGTGTATATATGTAGATATGTATGTATATGTATATATATGTTTATATATGTGTGTGTGTATGTATATATATATATGTATTTGTGTGTATATATGTGTGTGTATATATGTATGTATGTATGTATAGATATGTATATATATGTTTATGTGTGTGTAAATATATATATATATATATATATATATATATATATATATATATATATACAACAACACTCATCACTCACAACAGTGACAAAACAATAACATTGACAATCATGTTACGTTATTTTCAAAATGTTTCCTTTTCTTTTTCATTGCTTCTTTAACACACTACTTCTCGCTGCGGCTGGTATTTTGCTAGTCTAAATATATATCACGGATTTTTAATTGGTTCACGCTTTCTGCGGACAATGGGTCTTTTAATTTAGGTTACATGCTTCCTCAGTTTGATTGCCCAGTTGATTTCATACAAGGGACGCTATTGCCGGATGGCTTAGAAGCTTCCCAATCAGAACATGTATTATATATTAACTAAAACTCCTCAATGCTATAAGATATGCTTCCGCGTGGCGCTTGTTTTGTTTGCTTCTCTCTGCCTGACGGAGGGGGTGTGAGCAGAGGGGGCTGTTACACAGTGGCTGTTTGCCTAGAAGATATGGACGCTCCTCTACAAAATGCCGCTTTATCGCAGTGCTTCTGTATACTTAAAAGCACGTATGATTTTTTGATTGTTTGCTTTTCTTAGCAAGCTCTCTCTGACATTATCTGCTCTTCACGGTGCTCCTTTGAAGATAAGATATGTTTGCATTCTTTTAATTGTGAGAAAGAACTGTCATCTCTGTCTTGTAATGAAGCACAGTTTAAACGCGTTTGACTAAAGGGTGTTATTTCATGTCTAGAGGGCTCTAATAATGTTAACAGTGTGGGAGAGTTTATAAGGGCTTAAAATATATAAAAATAACCATACAAACATATGGTTTCTACTTTGCGGATTTTCACCTATCGCGGGGGGGTCTGGTACGCAACCCCCGTGATCGAGGAGGGATTATTGTATATGTTAGTCGCTCGCTTCTTATTGTTTCGCTGCCTTTTTAATTATATAATGCATGTTTTCTTCAGCGCTTTTTTGAGATCTTCCTGGTTTTCTACGTACTGCGTTGATAGTCAGTTCACGTGATTACGTGGGAGGCGTAATGACGTCACACGAAACTCCGCCCCCCAATGGCCATCCAGCTCAACTCCATTACAGTATATGGAGAAAAATAGCTTCCAGTTATGACCATTACGCGTAGAATTTCGAAATGAAACCTGCCCAACTTTTGTAAGTAAGCTGTAAGGAATGAGCCTGTCAAATTTCAGCCTTCTACCTACACGGGATTTGGAGAATTAGTGATGAGTCGGTCAGTGAGTCAGTCAGTCAGTGAGGGCTTTGCCTTTTATTAGTATAGATTATATATATATCATATATATATTATATATACATAAATAAATAAAATATTGTGGTCCCCGGCCGGGACGCCCAGGAGGAGGAGGAGAGGAGGGCGTGTGCCTCCTCCAGATCGAGAGGGGGGTCCGTCCTGGTTATGTGGGGGGCCACGGGTGCAGGGCTTGGAAGCCCAGCCCTATAGGGACCCGTGGCCACAGCCAGGCGGCGCCCCAGTGCCTATTTATCCCGGGAGCCCGGCACTTCCGCCACACCAGGCGTGTGGCCAAGACCAAGTGCCGGGAAGCAGCTGGAGCTCATCCAGGTTCCCATAAAAGGGGCCGCCTCCCTCCAGTCATTGGTGGAAGTCGGGAGGCAGAAGGACGGAGCTTGAGAGAGGACAGGAGGCGGCCAGGAACAAAGGCACAGAGACTGTGGGCCCTGGACTTTGGGGGATTCAGTGCCAGGGGCACTGGGGTTGTGTGAGTGCACGTGATTTTTATATTGTAAATATTGTATATAATAAACGGTGTGTTGGTTGAAAAATTTGATGTCCGTCTGTCTGTGCCGGGGTCAGCGTTCACAATATATACATATATATGCATACACAAATACATATTATATTACATACAGTTAAACAGTTAAAAGTGTTCTCTAGTTAGGCCTGATTTTTCATGCATACCAATTTTTGTATATGCCAGTAGACACAATCAATTGAAAAGGGAACATTTTCCTTGTTGATTAATGTATACCTTTTACAATGGATCAATTCAGAAATCTTCAGGAATTTTTGAAATCAAATTTAAACTTACCTGTGCATAACCCAACCAGGATTTTCTTTCCTTGCGATTTCTAATGCGTGATGTGGAATTATATACATGACCCTGAAAAATGAACAGTTCATGAAAAATAAGTCAAAAAACTTGCAAAATTCAGTCTTTAAAGAAAATGGCACATGATAACTGTCAGATATAATAAACTAAGTGGGTACTAAATAAATAATAAAATAAAATTATCATGTTTTAGTATGAATTACTGACTTTCTTTACAATGCTAAACTGTTACATTACATTTTAAACTATATAAAGCTATGTATTTCAAACTAGATATAAACTTTACCCAAAATTCAAATATTTCTACCATTTTCATAATATTTCCAAAAAAAGGTTTAGCAGAAACTGAGTGAATATCAAATAAAATTTTAAGTTCAATCTACTTTATCAGTATAGCTTTAGATGGATTATAAATATTGCTTCATATGAAAGCTTTGTTTCAGTCATTTTTATCTGAACAGAAAAAAAGGCCAAAATTTAATTACAGGGAGAAGTTGAAAATGACTTTGTGTTACTTTCAAATGCATTTAAGGCAATCAATAAGACAGTATGAACTTCCAAACATTCATTAGTAATTTACTCATCCTTCAGCCCTTAGTGGGCTGCAGTAAATGCCTCAGCAGCTCAATCGTTTAAAGGTTTATCAACTTCTTCACTGCACTGGATTTAAGAATTAGGTATTCAAGATAACACAAATAATCCCTAATGAAACTATGCTGCTGTTAAAACAAGTGACATAGTATGAGAAATGATCAGAAAGTCTGGTAAAACCAATATGTTCCAAATCCATCAGTCTAGAAGAGTTATTCAAAAAGTATGAATTTTAAGTTTTTTTATATATAAGCTAAAAATAATTATTTTTTTGCGTTGGATAGAGGAAAGTCTACTTTTATACGTACATTTTTTATTTTATAAACAAAAAGAATTGTAGTGTCGTCAGAGAGTTCAAGAAATTTTATTATTTTCAACAGCCACTGTAGAATGTTTCAGACAGGGATATGTCAAATAACACGCACTCTGCCTGTGTCGTCTTATTCATTTGCAGCAATGACTAGCTGGATGCTGTCTCAATGGCATAAATTGTTTATATAAATATAATATGTAAAAAATATTTGTAATTTGTTGCTAATTTCTTAAGGCAGTAAAAAAGTTTAATATATCATCACATAATAAACAATATAGCGTTTTAGGTGTGAATCATGAGTTAATCCATGGGTTAATTTATCTTGCCATTTACACATACCAAATGTTATTTATTTTTTGTTAACACATAGATTATATAAAGTATTTCCTGAAACCAATATTAACAAAAACAAACTTCAATAAATTACTAAACCTAGAATATTCATGATGCTTTCATTCAGAACATCTAATTTACAAAAACTACACAAAATTAGTTTAGTAACACTTTTCAATTTTTAAATAAAAAAAAAAAAACTTGATCATTCTCATGTTCAAGACAATTGCTATTTTTGCTATTGTGAAATTAATGTTCACATCAGAACACATATACATAAGGGGTGGTAGCAAATGTCTTGGTACCATTTCAATTGGAGAAAAAAAATATACCTCTCTGAACTAAGCAGAAATTAACAGTGAGTGGTTGTACGATTAAAGATCCCTGTGATATTCATTCAAATCTATCGGTCTGCTTAAAGTACCATTACAATACAATTATTTCTTGTAACTTCTAAAGTGTTAAAATAACTGTAATAATCTAGGTCACTTTGAATGTCTTTGTAGAATAAGCAAGAACTTTAGTTTAATGCAAGGGTCTAGGCTTATAACTCAGTTAAAATGTGGTGTTCAATGCCATAAAGGAGACAACAGCTATGTTTCCATAACTGATCTAAGGCAGTGAGTAAGTGGCTTTGCATATAGAATAATCCACAAATAAACAGAAAACAAAGCCATGGATGTACTACCTTTTAACTATGACAACTCGGCAAAATAGCTCTTGCTGTTAAAACAACTAAAACATTACAATGGCAATTTGAACAAATTGTGGATTTCAGAAATAAAACCTGCTATAACGAACATTTTATTGTCTTCCATTTCCAAATTGTAACAGCTTGTTTAAGCATTCACACTGCCTGGAGTCTATAAAAAGGTGAAAAAAAAGTATCAAAATAATGTTTGAGTGTTGACTTCACTATCAAATGATAAAATTAACTGGAGGTAAAGAAAGGCATGTAATATCTTTTTGTGCAATGTCTGTCTAATAAATACAAGGGCAGGTGCATTTAAAAGAAAATATATTCTAATGATTACTTTGTTTCATATAGTTGCAACTGTTGGCATCCAAAGTTAGCTGCACCGAACTAATGCAACTACTCATGAGAGGCCTATGAGAATCGGCCCTTTTAATGCACCGTAAGAAAAAGGTATTGGAAAGACCATGTATCAGAAAGTCCTAGGAGGTTGCAGTTGAAACCCATTATACTAAGCACCTCCAACTACAATATTTCTTGAACCACTAAGTCAAAGACCACCAGTCCCAAACTTAAGGCACAGTGCCACTGTTGTGTACAAACAGACCTATTCAAATTAAGTGGCCGGAGTTTTGGGAGAGAAATTTAACAGTCATAAGGCCACTGTTCACCATTACTGTTTACATGGAATAAATACATGGTCAATCAAGAAAGAGAACGAGAGATCGAGGGTTGCATCAATTTTGAAAATGTTGCAGAAGCAAACAAAAATGTGGAACAAAATTAATGACAAGGATCTTTTGGCTGTATACGTGCCAAAAGATGTACAGTGTGGTCATTACAATATATTTGTTTCTTTCCACATGCTGAAGTTTGCCATTATCACATTAGCCACAACAAAATGACTACCTATAGTTCTTCATGTGTTTAAGACTTTTGTGTTAGTACACTTGGAAGTGTGTATAATGCAGTTATATTCTCCAAAGCAGACTTACACAAGTATATATAAAAATACAACTAATATTATGTCTTACAATGGATAACCTATTCACAGTCTAGCCCAGTGGTTCTCAACCTTTTTAGCACTCTGACCCAGTTTTACCAGTTTTTGGTCAATGATGACCTTTAATTAGCGGTTATTTTATTTACATTAGCTTACCATATCCACTGAATGCCACACATTAACAAATAACAGTGATAAATACTCAACATTTAAGTGTATAACAGTGTACATAATACATGAACAGCACAGAGCAGTTTAATACTGAATCAAACTGTATGCCCATTTGTCTGTTTAACATGTAACCAGGACTTACCTGATTTTTACAAGTTTGTGGAAAATGGGGATAAATGAAGAAAGTGCAGAGATTAATATTTTTTATCTTGCTGGTGGCTGACATAATCTAGAATATTGATGTACATATCTACTGCACAATGCAGGACTGAGGTGTTCTGCAACTGTGTGAGGTTTCTTATACAGTGGTGTGAAAAACTATTTGCCCCCTTCCTGATTTCTTATTCTTTTGCATGTTTGTCACACAAAATGTTTCTGATCATCAAACACATTTAACCATTAGTCAAATATAACACAAGTAAACACAAAATGCAGTTTTTAAATGATGGTTTTTATTATTTAGGGAGAAAAAAAATCCAAACCTACATGGCCCTGTGTGAAAAAGTAATTGCCCCCTTGTTAAAAAATAACCTAACTGTGGTGCATCGAAAAAGTAATTGCCCCCTTGTTAAAAAATAACCTAACTGTGGTGCATCACACCTGAGTTCAATTTCCGTAGCCACCCCCAGGCCTGATTACTGCCACACCTGTTTCAATCAAGAAATCACTTAAATAGGAGCTGCCTGACACAGAGAAGTAGACCAAAAGCACCTCAAAAGCTAGATATCATGCCAAGATCCAAAGAAATTCAGGAACAAATGAGAACAGAAGTACTTGAGATCTATCAGTCTGGTAAAGGTTATAAAGTCATTACTAAAACTTTGGGACTCCAGCAAACCACAGTGAGAGCCATTATCCACAAATGGCAAAAACATGGAACAGTGGTGAACCTTCCCAGGAGTGGCCGACCAAAATTACCCCAAGAGCGAGAGACGACTCATCCGAGAGGTCACAAAAGACCCCAGGACAACGTCTAAAGAACTGCAGGCCTCACTTGCCTCAATTAAGGTCAGTGTTCACAACTCCACCATAAGAAAGAGACTGGGCAAAAACGGCCTGCATGGCAGATTTCCAAGGCATGAAACCACTGTTAAGCAAAAGAACATTAGGGCTAGTCTCAATTTTGCTAAGAAACATCTCAATGATTGCCAAGACTTTTGGGAAAATACCTTGTGGACTGATGAGACAAAAGTTCAACTTTTTGGAAGGCAAATGTCCCGTTACATCTGGCGAAAAGGAACACAGCATTTCAGAAAAGAACATCATACCAACAGTAAAATATGGTGTTGGTAGTGTGATGGTCTGGGGTTGTTTTGCTGCTTTAGGACCTGGAAGGCTTGCTGTGATAGATGGAACCATGAATTCTACTGTCTACCAAAAAATCCTGAAGGAGAATGTCCGGCCATCTGTTCGTCAACTCAAGCTGAAGCGATCTTGGGTGCTGCAACAGGACAATGACCCAAAACACACCAGCAAATCCACCTCTGAATGGCTGAAGAAAAACAAAATGAAGACTTTGGAGTGGCCTAGTCAAAGTCCTGACCTGAATCCAATTGAGATGCTATGGCATGACCTTAAAAAGGCGGTTCATGCTAGAAAACCCTCAAATAAAGCTGAATTACAACAATTCTGCAAAGATGAGTGGGCAAAAATTCCTCCGGAGCACTGTAAAAGACTCATTGCAAGTTATCACAAACGCTTGATTGCAGTTATTGCTGTTAAGGGTGGCCCAACCAGTTATTAGGTTCAGGGGGCAATTACTTTTTCACACAGGGCCATGTAAGTTTGGATTTTTTTTTCTCCCTAAATAATAAAAACCATCATTTAAAAACTGCATTTTGTGTTTACTTGTGTTATATTTGACTAATGGTTAAATGTGTTTGATGACCAGAAACATTTTGTGTGACAAACATGCAAAATAATAAGAAATCAGGAAGGGGCAAATAGTTTTTCACACCACTGTATTTGTCAATTTAATGTGCAACGTGATGATGACTTGTGTATCTGCTGGCTTGCTGTACAACCACATAACAATATTTTTCATGAAGCTTCAAGATTTTCACTTCTTCATTTAAAAAAGTCAAAATATTTACATCTGAAAGTAGCATACTATGTGTCCAAATGTCTTTGTAGCTGAAGGTTTCATAATTTTATTTGGCAGTACCATTCTGCAGATAACGCATAATGGTCATTACTCGCCACACTTCATAGTAAAAGTAAAACTTTTTTTGAAGTTTATATGGAACTGGAAAAGTTCAGAGTACGAGATGCTGCGGGGCATTTGAGGAACACATCCATATTCATTGGCTTTCTTAATGAAGTGCGGGGTGCATAACAGGTTGTCATCTGCTGGTAAATGGATCAATAGCCACCTAAAACATTAAAGTAATTGCTAATATTATTATTTATTTTTCAGTATTAATAATTAAGTATTAATTATTAATAAGTTTTCTTGCCTAAAATATTTCAACTGCAGTTTTTCCCCTTATTTTTAATACCAATAAACACCTTGTCAGAACAAAATAAATGTATTGATATCTTTAAAATGTTAAAACTGACATTTACCGCTTGCCAGCATTAAAAAATATTTAAGAACATTTTTCGCTTAAAATAATCTTTCAGATGGAAACCTGGCTACTGATAAGTAAATTTATAGGTCTTTTAATAGGAAATTCTTCTTAGATTAGCGATTTAAGTTTTTTAAAAATAAATAAATAAAAAACACACACAGTAGTTTCTGCCTCACACAAGAACAGCAGTCTTTATATGCCCACAACCCTGTTTGAGAATAAGAGAACATTGAAAATAAATGAATTAACTTTCATATTCTTGCTAGTGTCCACAACAATGCAAATCTTGCATAAAAAAGCCAGACTATTCAGTTTTTCAAAGCACTCAATAGTAATTACTTATTTAATATGTAAAAGATACTGAAATGCTCCTCTTCAAACTGCCACCTTATCGTGGTGGAAGAGTTTGCGTGTCCCAATGATCCTAAGAGCGCTGTTGTCTGGGGATTTATGCCCCTGGTAGGGTCACCCAAGGCAAACTGGTCCAAGGTGAGGGACGAGACAAAGAGCGGTTCAAACAAACCTCCTATGAAGAACAAAAACCTTGGACGACGTTTTCCCTCGCCCGGACGCGGGTCACTGGGACCCCCTCTGAAGCCAGGCCTGGAGTTAGTTCTAGATGGTGAGTGCCTGCACCCGTGGGGCTCGGCCGGGCACAGCCCGAAGAGGCAATGTGTGTCCCCCTTCCCATGGGCTCTCCACCTGTAGGAGGAGCCAAGGAATTGAGTTGGGTGGTGGTCGAAGGCGGGGACCTTGGCAGTCCGATCCTCGGCTACAGAAGCTGTCTCTAGGGACGTGGAATGTCACCTCTCTGAAGGGTAAGGAGCCTGAGCTAGTGCGCAAGGTCGAGAGGTTCCGGCTAGATATAGTCGGGTTCACCTCGATGCACAGCTTGGACTCTGGAACCAATCTCCTTGAGAGGGGATTGACTCTCTACCACTCTGGAGTTGCCCCAGGTGAGAGGCACCAAGCGGGTGTGGGCATACTCACTGCCCCCCGACTTGGAGCCTGTTCATTGGGGTTTACCCCGGTGGACGAGAGGGTGGCCTCCCTCTGCCTTCGGGTTGGAGAACAGGTCCTAACTGTTTGCGCGTATGCGCCGAACAGCAGTCTGAAGTACCCACCTTTTTTGGAGTCCTTGGAGGGGGTGCTAGAGGGCATACCTTCTGGGGACTCCCTCGTACTGCTGGGAGACTTCAATGCTCACGTGGGCAATGACAGATAGACCTGGAAGGACGTGATTGGGAGGAATACCCCCCCGATCTGAACCTGAGAGGTGTTTTGTTATTGGATTTCTGTGCTCATCACGGATTGTCCATAACAAACACCATGTTCAAGTATAGGGGTGTTCATATGTGCACTTGACACCAGGACACATCGACTTTGTGGTCGTGTCATCTGACTTGCGGCCACATGTCTTGGACACTCGGGTGAAGAGAAGGGCTGAGCTGTCAACTGATCACCATCTGGTGGTGAGCAGGCTTCAATCGTAGGGGAGGATGCCACTCAGGCCTGGTAGACCCAAACGTGATGTGAGGGTCTGCTGGGAACGTCTGGCAGAGTCCCCTGTCAGAAGTAGCTTCAACTCACACCTCTGGCAGAACTTCAACCATGTCCCGAGGGAGGTGGGGGACAGAGTCCAAATGGGCCATGTTCCATGCCTCTGTTGTTGAGGCAGCTAACTGGAGCTGTGGCCGTAAGGTGGTCGGTGCCTGTCATGGCAGCAATCCCCGAACCCACTGGTGGACACCAGCGGTGAGGGATGCCGTCAAGCTGAAGGAGGAGTCCTATGGGACCCTTTTGTCCTGTGGGACTCTAGAGGCAGCTAATAGGTACCAGCCAATGCGGAATGCGGCTTTGGTGCTTGCGGAGGCAAAAACTCAAGCGTGGGAGGAGTTTGGAGAGGCCATGGAGAACGACTTTCGGACGGCTTCGAGGAGATTCTGGTCCACCGTCTGGCGTCTCTGGAGGGGGAAACAGTGCAGTGTCAATTAGTATATGGTGGGGATGGTGAGCTGCTGACCTTGACTCGGGACGTTATGGGTTGGTGGGGGGAGTACTTTGAAGACCTCCTCAATCCCACTAACATGCCTTCTAATGAGGAAGCAGAGCCTGGGGACTCGGAGGTGGGCTCCCCCATCTCTGGAACTGAAGTCACCGAGGTGGTCAAAAAACTCCTTGGTGGCAGGGCCCCGGGGGTGGATGAGATACGCCCGGAGTTCCTCAAGGCTCTGGATGTTGTAGGACTGTCTTGGTTGACACGTCTCTGCAACATCGCATGGACATCGGGACAGTGCCTCTGGATTGGCAGACCGGGGTGGTGGTCCCCTCTTTAAGAAGGGGGACCGGAGGGTGTGTTTCAACTACAGAGGGATCACACTCCTCAGCCTCCCTGGAAAAGTCTATTTGGGGGTTCTGGAGAAGAGGGTCCGTCGGATAGTCGAACCATGGATACAGCAGGAACAGTGTGGTTTTTGTCCTGGTCGCGGAACAGTGGACCAGCTCTTCATCCTTAGAAGGGTACTGGAGGGTGCAGGAGAGTTTGCCCAACCAGTCTACATGTGTTTTGTGGACTTGGAAAAGGTTTTCAACCCTTTCCCTTGGGGAATCCTGTGGGGGGTGCCGGATCACCTGATAAGGGCTGTTCAGTCCCTGTACAACCGGTGAGCTTGGTCCGCATTCCCGGCAGTAAGTCAAACCTATTTTCAGTGAGAGTTGGACTCCACCAGGGCTGCCCTTTGTCACCGATTCTGTTCATAAATTCTATGGACAGAATTTCTAGGTGCAGCCAGGGTTTTGAGGGGGTCCGGTTTGGTGGACTCAGGATTGGGTCACTCCTTTTTGCAGATGATGTTGTCCGGTTTGCTTCATCAGGCAGTGATCTTCAGCTCTCTCTGAATCGGTTCGCAGCCGAGTGTGAAGCAGCTGGGATGGGAAACAGCACCTCCAAATCCGAGACTATGGTCTTCAGCTGGAAAAGGGTGGAGTGCCCTCTCAGGGTTGGGAGCGAGATCCTGCCCCAAGTGGAGGAGTTCAAGTATCTCGGGGTCTTGTTCACGAGTGAGATCGACAGGCAGATCGGTGTGGCGTCCACAGTGATGCGGGCTCTGCATCGGTCTGTCATGGTGAAAAAGGAGCTGAGCCGTAAGGCAAAGCTCTCAATTTACCGGTTGATCTACGTTCCTACCCTCACCTATGGTCATGAGATATGGGTAGTGACGAAGAGCGACATTAGAATACAAGCGGCTAAAATGAGTTTCCTCCGCAGGGTGTCTGGGCTTTCCTTTAAAGATAGGGTGAGAAGCTCAGTCATCCAGGAAGGGCTCAAATTAGAGCCGCTGCTCCTCCGCATCGAGATAATCGATATTTTAATATGTGTACCAGCTACATATTATTTGGCACTTCATGTCCACATTATCATTACACAGCAAGATGCTGAACCTCAAAGAACATTTCAAGAGAGAATTAGATCAATAGAGGCTCTACTCCAAAGTGAGACTGTTTTTCCCTTCATGCTATTGTCAACAGCATGGCAAGCAATCCTACAATACTTTCCATTTGTACCAGAAATCTAATTTGTTGAAATTAGTTTGAATATGCTGCCATTTCAAAACACAAATAATCTTTTTGTAGGGTTATGCTTTTAAGTCACTTTAGTCATTAAAAACAACTGGCCTACTTTAGGAACATGAAGAGGAATAATTGCTCAAACACTGGAAATGGAGCCTAAGAAAGTATTTAAAAAAAAACTCTTTGTGCTCTATTTCGTGTGCTTTTTCATTCATTTTGCAATTAACCATAGCCTCTAAGCAAGTGAAGAGTGGTAGTGTTGGTGAGAAGGTTCAAAGAAAACTGAAATCCAATTAAAGAAAGAAATCATTGAAAAGTATGAGCATAGCGTTCATGTTACCGATCTTGCCACCGAGTGCAAGAAGTCGAAATCTACTAGAAATCTATCGATATCTAAATCAAAATAATCTTTCGCGGTGCAAGACTCTCCCTCAAAACTGTAACCTCCTCTCCACTCAGCGTCGTCCTCACTTACTTCACGCCTGAACTCGGCTCATGCAAAGTTAGTTTTCTTGGTTGTTTATATTTAGTTTTTGTATAAATTTAGGACTTTTCAAACTTACATTTTTTTCACCTATGCTTAAAACTCATAAAAAACGTGTTTACAGTGAGCCGTTTGTAAGGGCGTATCATGAACTCTTGCAATGTTAAGTTTTCTCTGTTGCTCAAGGTTTTCTCAGTGTTATTCAATGTTTTTCCAGTTAGTTTACTATTACACTGTGCATTCTATGGTATAATAAACTATTTTTGTGCTTAAAAATCTTCAAAAAAAATATTTACATACAATTCATATGGGCTGGAACGGATTAATTGTATTTACATACAACTTATGGGAAAATTACATTCAGATCGCGACCCGATAGAGTTCTGGAACGCATTACAGTCGTGACCAGAGGTACGACTACCTCTGTATATTAAAAGAAATGAAGAAAATGGAGAATAAATTTTGCATCAGCAGTATTGAAATTAACAATAAAATATACAATAGAAGGGTTCTAGCACATAATTCTACCACAATTTCTACACAGTCTAGACTAATTACACATTTTATTTAAAATTTTAGCACTGGAGAACAACAAAGTAGTATACATGACTGAAATAAAATAATACTGACAGTTTACTGCATTGTGAAGTGGGCTGCAAAAGCAGCAAGTCTTTAGAAAAATGTTTTAGCAGAGCAATGAAATAAATTGTTTTTATCTGTTCATTTTAAGGGAATATTTAATAATCATACTACTCGATAAACAGTTTTTGTCATTAAAATCTGTGAAATGAATCCATGCTTTAACAAGTGAACACTGTGCTTATTTAAAAATTAGGTAAACAGAAAAATTAGCATAGAAACTAGTGGATTGCGTAAAACACTTTAAGAAACTGAATTATGCAAATTTTAGGAATAAAATTGTTGTATTAGCCTGTGATAAATTAGGGGTTGAAACTGTAATACCATACATGCAACAACACATTTTGAATTTTAACATGTTATTCAATGTGGTCACTACTAACTGTTCCAGCTGTCTCACTGCCTATTCTAAGCAAAACCATTTCCTACTAAATCTTTAATTAAGCCTTAAGGAGGAAAGCCAACATGAAGGTCTGCCAAATTGAAAACTGCATCTGCGCATGACAGTAATATCATACTTTAAGTTAGCAGAAATCTGGTGCAGTCCAAATTTTGATCCAACTGAAGGAAAAGATTTAATACAAAGCATTTTATGTATATCGTTATCTGGATCATATAAAATGCACATGGCACCACCACCAACTACCCTACAAACATATATAATAAATGCAAATGTATCAGATGTCGTCTCCAAAAAAAGTGTTTTTCAAACAAGCATACTGAGAATACTAAAAAAAAAAAAAAAATCTCTGCTCAACCTAAAAAGAACTTGTACAACAGAAAAACTAGATGACTGCCAAACAATTCTTTAATTAAACAAATATAGGGAATAAACAAATGTAGCACAAAATGCATTTATTTAAAGTAGTGTTAATGCAATTTGTTCATAATTTGAATAGATATGAATTAAATTAAATATAGAAAGGCATATAAGAACAATATATACTGAAATCCAATCCAATCTGGATTAAGTATAATAGTATCAAAAATACAACTAATCAAACATGGCAAAGTATAACCAAACTTTACCAAAGTAACAAATGCCATCTTACACGAACTGTTCCACTGTATCCTGATCCCACTTTGTACAATCCGTCTTTGCATAGCAGATAAAGGAAGGAGCCATCACTTTGCAGCAGACAATTCTCATCGTCATCAATTGACACTTCTTTCAGTATCCATTTGTTCATCAGAGCAGCTTTCTTGATCCCGTTACTAAACCAGTCCTGAATTTGGATTTTTCCAACAAGAACTGCTTGCACGCTTCTTTGCAAAGAGTTCAGAATTGCTGGTACCTACAAAGCAAAAACAGAAGAGCTGTTGTAAAATGTCACTCCACCCCAAGTTAAGAACATTCTTTGTACTGAGACACTCAATTTACTGATTTGTGCACAAACCTAGAGTGACCTCCAAAGTTTTGCTGCCAGTTATATTCATCACCTATACATTTGCTATGTACAAACTCATATTTTTTTAAAAATGCACACTTAAGACAGAGAAGCAGAGGAGGGTAACTCGAGTCACATGACTTAGCTACAGTCTTAATTTTAGTGAACTGTGACTTGCTTAACAATATTCTTGATTTACTGTTGACTATACTGTACACTATTCTCAATTTACTGTAGACTACACTGCAAAAAATGGAATGCCATCTGCAACAACATTTGACCAGAACATCTTTAAGCTTTGTCATTCCAAAAGTCATGACAGTTAACATTTGATTGGTAGTTGGCCCCAAATGCAGTAACTGATGCACAATTGTTTCAACTAATGTATCTTTTTAGCAAGATGGATCTACCAACATGGTGACTTACATATGCAGAAATAAATGCCCAATAACAGGAAAAAATTTAAAGTTTTCATGGACATTGAGGGCACTTACAGCAAACCAATGCCCAGAACCCATCCCTACCTCACTTCACTCTTCACAAATATAAACAAGTCCAAACTAAAATAAATAAAAAAAAAGCTTTAAAAACATAAAATATGAGTGGATAGGGCTCAATAAGAGCAGATGTCTAATACATTACTTTCATGAGACTGTACATTTAATGTGTTACCATGCTGCAAATACGAAAAGACATGAACAACAACATGAATGCAACAACACCACTACAGAAGATAAGACACACCCAATAATGCCAAATCCTTAGCGTCTTCAGACAAATATACATACTGAAAACACAGTGTTACATTTTAATTTTTCACAACATGGCATAAGCCTTTTAAAAAATGGTTTAATGGATGTTCGTTATCTGCACTATCAGAAGGAAGTTTTCTGCAGATGTGATATTGTCCTCATCGATTTTTTTCTTACATCAATTTTGACAAATTCACCTAATTTGGAGCAATGGGGAGAATGAAGAAGCCAGCCCCAACTCAATTCTAACACATTTGCCTCCCATGTTTGATTTAAAAATACAGCCAAAACTATATGTTTACAATGCCTATTACTGCTTCGAGCTATTAGTTTTTAATTTATTTTTCACATATTACTACAAAGCCTCAATGTTCTGACAGTCAACTCCTTTAGCTTATCTTTAGTCAATCATTTTAAATGCCAATTAGTTATTACAGAAGCCTTTTAATTAAATTAACACAGCTGAAAACGGATATTTGGTTTACTTGTCTGCAAGGTACTAGCATTCAACAGACAACAAGACCATGGTGATCTGCTGTCCGATATTTTGATGAAGTAGAATTTGTAGTAAAACAGCAGGCTTCTGCAGGGCTGTATATTTGAGGGTGCCTGAGCACCTTATATCCTTTTGCTCTCATAATGTCCTTATGCCACTTCTGCACCATGCTTTTCAAGGGTGGTCTTCTTTCTCATTCTGCTTTTACTTATTGGGCTGAATTTCATTTCAAACTAATAAAACAATAAATACAGGTGGATTTTATTGGTTTGGGAAGGTTGGATTTTAGCACACTACTTTTCAAGATTAATATAATCATCACTACTTTGTTTCTCACTTAATATGCTTGTAAGAAATACCTTTATTCACTGTCAGTTCAATAATTAAATAATTACAACAGCTTAATCAATACTGAGAAATTGAAATTTAAACATTACAATATCAGTGTCCCATAAACTGGTAAATACCAACATTATTCAGGATATTTATTTCCATTTACAAAAAACTGGAATACAAAATACACAGCCAGCAAAGTGTGGCAAGTATCTAAGAACAACCAAGTTGTCAATACATGAAGTACACAACCAGCACTTTTTTGAAAAGGAGAACAGACAAGGTGGTATGATTCTGGAATTAATGTGCTGAGTGTACAGAGTGCTGCACACATCAAATTGATGCTGAGTCTGTACTTTGTATTCCAAAGTTACTATGCAGAGAAAGCATACACAAGAGTATATGATAGATAGAGAGACAGAGATATAAATACTTTATTAATCCCAAGGGGAAATTCACATACTCCAGCAGCAGCATACTCATAAAGAACAATATTAAATTAAAAAGAGTGATAACAATGAAGGTATAACAGACAGACAATAATTTTGTGTAATATTAACGTTTACCCCCCCGGGTGGAATTGAAGACTTGTGTAGTGTTGGGGAGGAACGATCTCCTCAGTCTGTCAGTGGAGCAGGACAGTGACAGCAGTCTGTTGCTGAAGCTGCGCCTCTGACTGGAGATGATCCTGTTCAGTGGATGCAGTGTATTTTCCATTATTGACAGGAGCCTGCTCAGTGCCTGCCGATCTGCCACGGATGTCAAACTGTCCAGCTCCGTGTCTACAATAGAGCCTGCCTTCCTCACCAGTTTGTCCAGGCATGAGGCATCTCTCTTCTTTATGCTGCCTCTCCCACACAACACTGTGTAGAAGAGGGCAATCGACGCAACCATCTGATAGAACATCTGCAGCATCTTATTGCAGATATTGAAGGACGCCAGCCTTCTAAGGAAGTATATTCAGCTCTGTCCTTTCTTACACAGAGCATCAGTATTGACAGTCCAGTCCAATTTATCATCCAGCTTCACTCCTAGGTATTTATAGGTCTGCACCCTCTGCACACAGTCACTTCTAATGATCATGGGGTCCATGAGGGGCCTGGGCCTCCTAAAATCTACCACCAGCTCTTTGGTTTTGCTGGTGTTCAGTTGTAGGTGGTTTTAGTTGCACCATTTAATAAAGTCCTTGATTAGGTTCCTATACTCCTCCTCCCCTGTGCATTTCCCATGCAGTGAGCGAGCAAGAGAGAGAGAGCGCAACACACACACATAAAGGCGCGCAGGAGAGAGAGGCGCACACACACACATGCGTGAGAAAGAGCCGCACACACACATGCGTGAGAGAGAGCCGCACACACACACACGTGAGAGAGAGCCGCACACACACACGTGAGAGAGAGCCGCACACACATACGTGAGAGAGAGCCGCACACACACACGTGAGAGAGAGCCGCACACACACACGTGAGAGAGAACACACACAGGCGCTACAGGCTTGCGAATGAGAGCGAGAGAGGGAGGACTGGACGCATAAGGTAGAAAAGGCTTGTTTTGGTTTTCAGTTCTGTTTACAGCGATCGGTTTATAGCGTGCATTGTGGCAATGTTAATTTTTTTGGTGGTTTATTAAAATTACAGATGTTTCAAATGTTCATTTTGTTCCCTGTGTTTAAAAAGTGTTTTTATCGAGCGGTTCCTAGCATTATACCGTGAACTATTGCAGTGTTAGTTTTCTCTGCTGTTCAAGGTTTTCTCAGTGTTATTCAAAGTGTGATGCTCTCGACTGGTAGACGGGAGTGTCCACTGGACTTTATGATCGTGTGTGCGTGTGTCAGTGCCTCTCCTTTGCCTTCGATGGCTGTGTGACGGGGACAGAGAGGGGTGGTTGGATCCAATTTGAATTTCAAGGTTTGTTTTCAAGTGACAGTCAGTTAGCAATGCTGCAATTGTAGTTACCGGGGTATGCTTCAGTTTGCGCGCGATTAGCCATCGTTCCCACACTGGCATTTCACACCATTTCAAATTAAAGTAATTTTTCAGGTGTAGTGTCGCTAATACTGTATCGATTTTGGAGAATGACATGGCGTTTGAAAGCTCATTTTACAATACATCCACCTGTATGCCTTATTGTAACGTTTGGAAATTGTTTTATTTTGAATTTTCACATCACCAATATGTTTTCGCCATCTAGTATGTTTCTCGCTCTTTGTTGTTGTTCCTGAGAGACTCCAGCCTAACACAAATGCATGGATACAATCACTGGCGCTGGCGGCAGCAGCTTTTAATTAGTAACTCAAAATCAGGATGCGTCCTATAAATAGGTACACAGGTTTTTCCATGGTTTTTACGGTCAAAAATCAACTGCGTCCTATACATGGTATCATCCTATATGCGGGTATTTACGGTAGTCCATGATCCATGCTACCAGATATGAATCTACTCCCATCTCTGTCAGCTTGTCCCTAAGGAGCAGAGGTTGGATGATGTTGAAGGCGCTAGAGAAGTCCAGAAACATAATTCTTACAGCACCACTGCCTCCAAGTGGGAGAGGGATCGGTGTAGCATACAGATAATGGCATCCTCCACTCCCACCTTCTCCTGGTATGCGAACTGCAAAGGGTCGAGGGCATGGGAGACCTGTGGTCTCAGGTGGTAAAGCAGCAGCCGCTCCATGGTCTTCATCACATGTGACGTCAGAGTGACAGGCCAGAAGTCGCTCAGCTCACTAGGATGTGATACCTTTGGGATTGGGGTGATGCAAAAAATGTTTTCCAAAGCCTCGGGACTCTCCCCTGTTCCAGGCTCAGTGTATGCATCTTCCAAAAATTTGTGTGAGTGCGTGTGCAATTCAAAACATGTGATACACACCAGGAGTTTGTGACATTTGCAATTTAAATATTACTCATAAGTGCTTTTTAATCCAGTTATTGACACAAATATAAATATATTGTTAGCTACTTGACAGATATACCAATATTTTAAAGCTGCTGTTATGTAAATACTGTTACAGAAAAAGGCACTGTATTGTTCAAATGAATAATGATGTTACTTTATAAAACAGTTCTTCTATTGATATTGCAGGAACTTCAGTGGTAATGTTACTGAATATAGGAGTTCTGGTATTTTATCATCCTAGTAGTGGGTATAAGAGTAAGGAAAATTAAAATATTAACAAGATTTGATTTAAAGTCAAATAAGATGATTTGGTAGTCCAATTAATCCCAAAACACTAAAACCTTTTCAGAAATCAACAAAAAGTTTCACAACACCGAATAAATGTAAATATGCATTATCCAGATATAAAATAATATCCCTGACATACAATAAAACTCAAAGAACTCTCTTTCCCAAGGCCATTATATTCCTAAATAACTGACTGGAGCTCTGCAGTCGACTTGTGACTTTATGCTGTAGGAAGATAAGTAAATAAATCGAACAGGTAAATAGCATTCAATATGGCTTTTATATAAGTAACAATTTTTTTTTTTTTTATAGAAAGACCATCACAAAACAATCACAAACAGAACTTTGCACAATACCTTGGCATGATACCTCTGAGTTTACCTCTGTTATACAACATCTTTATTTGAAAATGGGGTGTCAGATCAGTGGATAAGGAGCATGAACGCAACTGAGAGATTAAAACTCAATTTAAAAAAACCTAACCTTTACAAGTATCATAAATTTACACTGGCTGTTACAGACTCAAATCAAATGTATGGTTTTATTGTATAATAGTAACAATATGAGCAGTTCTCTACTCAATACATTAATTCCGGGAAGCAGCCAGGATCGAACCTGCGACCTCTTAATTACGAGTCAGTCGTTCTTACCGCTGTATCACCAAAGCAGTCATGTCAGTGCTGTACCCTAATCAGATTTCTTTTCCTTCAGTTGTATACTTGAATAAAAGCACACTTGTTTTGTTAAACTTTTACCATTTGTGAAAGTGTTTATTTGATATTTGGATGTCAGTCTTCACACATTATACACTTCATGACAAAATTTTGTCGTTAGTACTAAAGCATGAAAAAAGTTTGTCTGTTAGGTATGTGTTCAACATTTCTTGCATTTCTCGCATTTCCTGTCATACTACACTTACATAGATTGTTGTAGACACGGAACACACATAAAATGAATGTGTTCCAAATAACAAAATGTTATTTACCCTATACAATGTCAGTCACTTCGCACAGTGATAAACAGACTTGGGCTGGGAGAGCTTTTTACCCAAGTTGAGCTCCGTCGGTAGGGAGGATGGTCATTCTAACATACTCTAAAAAAAATTCCATACAATGCTGAACACCCCAGAGATAAAACCAACCATTTGTCACATTCTTTTTTTAGTCTCAAGTGATTAAACCACAGATGGCAAGGGAACAAGTAGCATCAATAATGGGCAGTAAGCAACACACGTTGCCAAATTAAAACAAGATTTAACAAACCTACTTTATTTTACAGAAGAGCTTAATTTTAAGACTACTAACTATGATATGAAACTGCTACACATTAGAAGTCTTATTTACATATTTGCATCTCTCATAAATCTAATTTAACAGCTATAAACATCAGCAATTTGGATAATCATACAAAAAACTTAAAACATTTATTGTACAATAGAGAACACCCATTTGGCATCATGGTGTCGCATGTTAATAACACAACCACCAAACCAGATAGTAAGCATTCAGCCAAAAGCAAGTCTTGAAAACTGAATATGAAAGACAGTGTGTATAAATTATCCTAATAAATAATGCAACCCCTAAGAGAAAACTTATGAAAATGTAAACTTTCTTTTAATTACTGTGACAAACCATTTGATTGTTTGAGCAAAATCCATTAAATATACAAAAACGTGCACTGAAAATATTAAGAAAATAAGGAATGTCTACCTGAATGGCTTGACAAGCATTGCTGCCATTGTTCGTAAGAATGGCTGAAACAGCTTGAAGGATTTTACCAGTGTCGCCCCAGGCCACAACAAGACTAAATAAGCATGCACATGAGAGTGCTGTAAGTGCTTGACCAGTGCTGTCGTTCATTCCTGTGCTTCTTATTGTGATCTCCAGAAGCAGGTGAAAGAGAGATTCTGTGCAAAACAGACAAAAATATTCAATATTTAATATATATTATATGTTTGGATGTTAAAAAAATGCAGGACCATAAAAACACTGCTTTTTAATCTCAAAATATCAACATGTTAAAACTGGCTAAGGAAGCTGATGCCAGAAAAGTTGACCAAAACAATATGACCAAATTATCTTTGGTTATCTTATCTGCAACTGTCTTCTGTTCAATTAGACAACTTTCAGCTACTTACCTACACAAAATACAATCGTCAGAGTTGGGATTTTCTGATGTGGACTTTGTTATTGTTCCAAACTTTCATTAAAAAACAATAAATGTGATGTAAATATAGTGGGTCCGCGGATGGGAAATTAGTGGCTTGTTTTTAAATAAACAACTGAATGGCCGGCTCAATCTCCATAGGTGTGCATGCTTGCACAAGTGCAGGAGATTGGCGAGGTAACAGGGACGAGACGCCCCTGCATGTGAGGGTGCAGTCCGTCTCAATTGTTTCTTTGGCTTTCTGTGATGCCCGATTGAGGCACTGCTCCCACAGGGGCATATAAGGGAGAGCAAGCACTAGAAAAGAAAAAAGGTGAAAGGAGGAAGATGTAAACACATTGGCCAGTGAGTGAAAGAGAGACAAAGGAGAGACAGAGGTTAAATGGGGGAGAGAGAGAGAGAGAGAGCGCACAACTGAGCGCACCTGAGCCTCAGTGAGAGGCAGGTGGTCAAGAGCAAGCTGCAGGTAGTGAGAGGCAGGTGGTCAAGAGCAAGCTGCAGGTAGTGAGAGGCAGGTGGTCAAGAGTAAGCTTTAGAGCTGAAGGAGATTAAAGGTGAAGAAAGGACACCCCCTGCTGAGCGACTGCTGAGTAATAGTAAGCGGGGGATGTGTGCGGCTCAGTGTGGTGCCCCAGGATTGCCGAAGGCCAGGTAATGTGGACCTGAGCCAGGATATGAAGGTGAACTGCACCATCTGAGCAGGATAAGGAGAGGAGACGCCTAGTTAAATAGGGCAGTGTTTGGTGCTCAAAGATTGGTGGACCCTCTCTGGTTTTAATTGGATATTTATTGAAACTGTTTTTAAACTCCATTATTGCACCATTTTAAGGATTATTTCTTTATTTATTAAAATGATAGAGCACTACACTGCTTTTGGACACTTGATTTGTTTTTTTAATGGATTGTTTTAATAAAAGCACTAATCACTTTTGGCCTACCCGTTGCTTTATGCATTGTGTCCTCATCCACTGGTTTATCCTCAATTATGTCATTGATGGTGGTGGGTTCACTTGATCCAATTGGCACCATCACACCATGTCATGTTACACAACTTTTCCAGCGGTTTTCAGTCGTAATCTTCATTTACGTAATATTAGCGAGATGGAGGAAGTCGGCAGAACTCTCTCATGAAGGCCAATCACATAATGAAACATGCTGAGCAACTCATTCCAACTAATTTGCAAATTCCTCTAGATTGTATCTTTAGTTGTAGGGGTGGGCTCCATGTGCATGAGAGCTGACAACCAATAATTGCTCATCCAGAAGTATAATGCATATAATGCAGCAACAAGCAATAATGAATGTGGGTGTTTTGGACCTCAGAAAAAGAAAAGACTCTCATCTGTCTTATATTGCAGGTTTTACATACCCCAACAAAACAAGAGGCAAAAAAAAAAAAAAGCTCTAAACTTGCAGTACCTGTTAACCCTTTGTACAGCATCAGCTCCATCAGGCAGTACGTTGTTGGCTGTCACAATAGAGGGAGAGCATCACTGCACAGGAAGGTCAGCACTCAGTAAATTTGATATGGCCATACTCCCATGAGATTAGCAACTGAGATAAGCAAACTTGGCACAGGCCACGTGACTAGGAGTCACATAATGCGACATCAGTTTTAAGCAAACTGTCATTCAGTCTTTGTGACTCCTACCGTCTTCTTTTCCTTTTAAGTCCATTGGTGAGACTGTACCCTTAATATATACACACACACTGCTCAAAAAATCGAAGGAACACTTTTTAATCAAAGTATAGCATCAAGTCAATAAAACTTCTGCGATATTGATCTGGTCAGTTAAGTAGCAGAGGGGGTTGCTAATCAGTTTCAGCTGCTTTAGAACATTAGAACATTCTAGACGAGAACAGGCCATTCAGCCCAACAAAGCTCGCCAGTCCTATCCACTTGTTTCCTCCAAGAAAACATCAAGTCAAGTTTTGAAAGTCCCTAACGTCTTACTGTCTACCACACTACTTGGTAGCTTATTCCAAGTGTCTATCGTTCTTTGTGTAAAGAAAAACTTCCTAATGTTTGTGCGAAATTTACCCTTAACAAGTTTACAACTGTGTCCCCATGTTCTTGATGAACTCATTTTAAAATACAAGTCTCGATCCACTGTACTAATTCCCTTAATAATTTTAAACACTTCAATCATGTCACCTCTTAATCTTCTTTTGCTTAAACTGTAAAGGCTCAGCTCTTTTAATCTTTCCTCATAATTCAACCCCTGTAGTCCTGGAATCAGCCTAGTCGCTCTTCTCTGGACCTTTTCTAGTGCTGCTATGTCCTTTTTGTAGCCTGGAGACCAAAACTGCACACAGTACTCAAGATGAGGCCTCACCAGTGCAGGTGAGCATAACCGCCTTGGACTTGTACTCCACAGATCATGCTATATAACCTAACATTCTGTTAGCCTTCTTAATGGCTTCTGAACACTGTTGGGAAGTTGATAGCTTAGAGTCCACTATGACTTCTAAATCCTTCTCATAAGATGTACTCTCGATTTTCCGACCACCCATTGTGTATTCAAACCTAATATTTTTACTTCCTATGTGTAATACTTTACATTTACTGACATTAAATTTCATCTGCCACAAATCTGCCCAAGCCTGTATGCTATCCAAGTCCTTCTGTAATGATATAACAGATTCCAAATTATCTGCTAATCCACCTATCTTGGTATCATCTGCAAACTTAACCAGCTTGTTACTTATATTCCTATCTAAATCATTTATATATATTAAAAATAGCAGCGCCCTAGCACTGACCCCTGTGGAACACCACTCTTAACATCGGCCAGTTCTGATGAGGTTCCTTGCACCATCACCCTCTGCTTCCTGTGTCTGAGCCAATTCTGCACCCATCTAAAAACAATCACCCTAAACTCCCACTTCTTTTAACTTGATGCCCAACCTCTCATTTGGCACCTTATCAAATGTTTTCTGAAAGTACAGATAAATAATATCATAAGCTCCACTTTGATCGTGTTTTTGTTGCAACTTCATAGAATTCCAACATGTTAGTAAAACACGGCCTCCCTCTTCTGAACCCATGCTGACTGTTCAGAATAACTCCTGTCCTTGCGATGTGTTGCTCAATCGTATCCTTAATAATTCCTTCCATTAATTTTCCTGTGATGCATGTTAAGCTTACTGGCCTATAGTTGCTTGGATCTGCCCTGTCACCCTTTTTATATAATGGGATGATATTTGCCATTTTCCAGTCCTTCGGAATCTCTCCAGTGCTCAGCAACTTCCTAAAAATGTGTGTCAAGGGTTTATATATGTACTCACTAGCCTCCTTAAAAACACGAGGATAAATATTATCTGGGCCTGGTGATTTGTTTGATTTCATCTTATTTAATCTGAGCAGCACTTCTCCCTCTACAATTTCCAAATCCTTCAGTACCTCCTTAGTAGTTGCATTTACCTCTGGGAGGTTATCCACTTGCTCACTTGTAAACACCTCAGAAAAATGGGACATTTGTTATTTCATTGTCTGTATCTTTTAATTCCCCTTTACTATTCCTGATGAACTTGACCTCCTCCTTGACTGTTCTTTTACTACTAACATACTGAAAGAATCTCTTGGGGTCTTCTTTCGCCTTATCTGCTATATTCCTCTCCAACTGTCTTTTAGCCTCTCTGATATCCTTAACCTTAATGGTTGCCGTTCTCATATGCGCTACGATTCACTTTGCAGTCATTAGTCTTATATGCCTTATAAAGCAGTTTTTTCCTTTACAACTTCTTTTTTAAATCTTTATTAATCCATTGTGGAGTTTTTCTTAGTTTCCAATTAATTCCAAATTTAGGTATGTATCTGTCCTGCATTACATGTAAAACATTTGTAAACCTGTTCCACTGCTCCTCAACTGTCTCCACATTTAAAAGCTTATCCCAGTCTATCCTCTTAGACTTTGTCGCATCTGCTCAAAATTAGCCCTACCAAAGTTCAACTTAACAATTTTAGTCTTTGCATCTGTACTCTTACAAAATACTGAGAATTGTATTATATTATATTCACTTGACCCTAGTGGTTCAATCACCTCTACACCCTCAATTCTATCCTGATTATTACAGAATACTAAATCCAGACAGGCTTCACCCAGTGTTGGTGCTTTAACATGCTGTGTTAAAAAACAGTCGCTGATTACTTCTAAAAACTCCTGCTCTTGTGCTCCTCCATCTGCAAGGTTATCCCAGTTAATATTTGGATAATTAAAGTCCCCATGACTATAATATCCCCCTGTAAACTTGCCTTTTTATATTACTAAAAGATGTGTGTTGAAATTACTGTCTGAATTAGGTAGTCTATAACACACTCCTAAAATAAGACCTCTTTCCCTAATATTTTCCAGGCAAAGCTTTGGTGTTAATGAAATTAACATAAGGTGCACTAAAGCGGCAACAATGAGACGACCCCCAAAACAGGAATGGTTTAACAGGTGGAGGCCACTGACATTTTTCCCTCCTCATCTTTTCTGGCTGGTTTTTCACTAGTTTTGCATTTAGCCATGGTCAATGTCACTACTGGTAGCATGAGGCGATACTGGACCCTACAGAGGTTGCACAGGTAGTACAACTTCTCCAGGATGGCACATGCCATTGCCAGAAGGTTTGCTGTGTCTTCCAGCAGTCTCAAGGGCATGGAGGAGTTTCCAGGGGACAGGCAGTTATTCTAGGAGAACTGGACAGGGCCATAGAAGGTCCTTAACCATCAGCAGGACCGGTATCTGCTCCTTTGGTCAAGGAGGAACAGGATGAGCACTGCCAGAGCCCTAACAAAAATGACCTACAGCAGGCCACTGGTGTGAATGTCTCTGACCAAACAATCAGAAACCTTTAGTGGGCCCTGTGCTCACTGCCTGACACCATGAAGCTCAATTAGCATTTGCCACAGAACACCAGAATTGGCAGGTCCACCACTGGTGCCCTGTGCTTTTCACAGATGAGAGCAAGTTCACCCTGAGCATATGTGACAGACGTGAAAGGGTTTGGAGATGCCGTGGAGAACGTTATGCTATGTGCAACATCTTTCAGAAAGACCGGTTTGGTGGGGGGTCAGTTATGGTCTGGGAGGCGTATCCATGTAGGGATGCACAGGCCTCTACAGACTAGAGAACGGCACCTTGACTGCATTAGGAATTGGGATGAAATCCTTGGACTTATTGTCAGACATATGCTGGTGCAGTGGGTCCTGGGTTCCTTCCTGGTGCACGACAATGCCCGGCCTCGTTTGGCGACAGTATGCAGGCAGTTCCTTGGGGATAAAGGAATTTATACCATTGACTGGCACCCATGCTCGCTTGACCTAAATCCAATACAGCACCTCTGAGACTTTACGTTTCAGTACATCTGACGCCGCCAGGTTGCACCTCAGACTGTCCAGGAGCTCAGTGATGCCTAGGTCCAGATCAGGGAGAAGAATCCCAGGACACCATCCGTCGTCTCATTAGGAGCCTGCCCCGATGTTGTCAGGCATGCATACAAGCACAACTACCAAGTACAATTCTGAGTTGCTGCAATGAAATTTTAGCAAAGAGGACTAGCCTGCCGAATCATTTTTTCACTTTGGTTTTCAGGGTGTATATACAACATCACATCACTTATATTATAAGGGACTGCTCTTAACTGGTTCAGGTCATATCTAACTGGTAGACACTTTTCAGTGACTTTAAGTTCCTCTTTTTTATCTATTGCTCCTCTTAAATGTGGTGTTCCTCAGGGATCCATTTTGGGTACTATCTTATTCTCTACATACCTTCACCCTATTGGAGTGATTTTTAGGAAATTTAACCTTTCTTTTCACTGCTATGCTGATGATACACAGGTTTATATTCATGTCTGCAACTCTGCAATAAAACTGCACAACTGTCTTTCTGAACTAAGATCCTGGATGGCTAATAATTTTCTTGATCTGAATCACAATGAAACGAAGGTGCTTATAGTGGGTCCATCAGCTAAAACCCAAATTGGTTTTAGAATTCTCGGCTCTTTCTCTGTCTTTTGCAAACCTCAAGTCAGAAATCTAGGTGTTATCTTTGACAGTACCCTCTCTTTTGAGAAACAAGTTAATTCTGTAGTCAACAGTTGCTTTTGCCAGCTTCCTCTATTAGGTAAGATCAAGCCTTTTTATCTTCTAGGGATCTTGAGAAAGCTACTCATGCTTTTATCTTTACTCAACTTGATTACTGCAACTCGCTGTATTCTGGGATTAGCAAATCCCTGATACACAGGTTACAGTTGGTCCAGAATGCTGCCGCTCACTTTCTAGTTGGGGCAATAAAGTATGACTCTGTTTCTCCAATATTAGCTTTTTTAAACTCGCTGCCTGTTAGTTTTCAAATTGATTTTAAAATCTTGTTGCAGGTTTTTAAATCTTTACATGGGCTTGCTTCCTGCCTATTTATCCGAATTGTGTGCTTTACACCAGCCATCTAAAGTGCTTAGATCTTCTGGTCAGTTGTCTCTTGTTGTCCTTTGTACCAAGTATAAAACACACACACACACATAAAGGAGTCGTCTACAATTGAACTGTTCAAAACAAGATTAAAGACTCATTTCTATTCACTTGCATTCAGTGACCTTCAGTAATACTGATGGTTTCCTCATTGTGATTATGTAACATTACTTCTATTTATTTTATTTATGTTCATTTATTTTATTTCTATTTATGTTATTCATGTTAATTGTATGTTTTTCTTTAAATTCTATTATTGTAAAGCACTTTGGCCACAGCAGTCCTGTGTTGTTTTAAATGTGCTACATAAATATAATTGACATATATTATATATATATATATATATATATATATATATATATATATATATATATATATATATATATATATATATATATATATATATATATATATTATATATATATATATATATATATATATATTATATATATATATATATATATATATATATATATATATATATATATATATATATATATATATATATATATATATATATATATATATAATATATAATATATATATATATAATATATATAATATATATATAATATATAATATATATATATATAATATATATAATATATATATAATATATATATATATAATATATATAATATATATATAATATATAATATATAATATATATATATATATATATATATATATATATATATATATATATATATATATATATAAACACTGATAAATATAATTTAATTTTAATGAATGCACACATCTCTACAGCACTATTACAGAATGGAGGAAATGTTTAGTTAGAGCACTTTTTCCCTGCCACATAACAAACTGTTCAGTCAACAGCTGGTGATTGGTAAATTGACTGATCACAAAAACAATCTTTTTTGCCCCTGCTTTTCTAAGCTTTACATAAATTTTGTTGTATGGCTCCTTTATGTGATGTACTATGGTAGTCTTTTATTCACACCATTGGTGAAATTTCTGTAGGGCAAACAAAGGCAAGTCAAGGAATGCTTTACCTGAGGGTGAGAGAAGACTGCAACATTAGCCTTTATGTTAAAGAACGTGGAGTAATAAACTGAGAAAAAGAAATCTGAGAAGTCATCCTGTGCAATTAAACAAATTGGAAGAAAAGATACTTTAATGAATTCAGACCTTTTTATTTTGCTCTTTAATTAAAACAGATATTCCTGTCTAAGTTTGGACAGCAAGCTTGTGTTTACAGCAGCTTACATTTTCAACTGGAAAAAGAAGAGATAAAGGATTCAAAATTGCTTCTTAGCAAATAATAGGTTTGTTAACAGCAGCAAAATTTGTCTTTTACAGTAGACTCTCAGTTAACTGGTATCCACAGGGATTCGTAGATGATAGATAAGTGTAGTTTCTGGTTGCTTGAGAGTTACTATTAAAAATAGGCCTAACAGAAGTAGTCCATAGTAATTTAAAGCAAATTAAATCAAAACACACTGTACCAACCATCAAATGTAGATGGCTTAGGTTTTACTAAAGTAATTTAAAGTAACTTAATGTAACACAGTTTTATTATAAAAATAAACTTCTGTTTAGAATAATTTTGCTAAAATGACAGTCAAACTTTTCAATGTAATAAAACTCAACAATAACTTTTTTTTAACTTAAAGTAACAAACACATAAACATACACTTAAAACTATTACAGCAGGCCAGAGAGTTTACTGCATGAATAATCGCATCGGGATCTAATGATAATGTAGCTGGGACAAAATCAGGAGAAATGGATGGTTTTGGATCCATGTCAGCAGATGATGTTGTACTGGAAAACTTATCTGCAGCTTTCTGGAATAATGTATGAATATCAGATTGCTTATAGGTTCTTTACATCTCATGAAAAGTAATGTTTTGTATGATATGTGGCTGCATAACATGCTGAGAAATGAAGAAGGCTTGCTGTACAGCAAAGGCTATAACAGTTTCAAACGGTACTATAGTACTCTGCCAGAATATTTTTTTCAGGATAGATCTTTCCAGAGGTTCAACATTAGGTGAATATTTTTGTAAGGAGACAGCAACAGAGAAAACATCTGAAACATGGGCAGTGCAAAGAAAGGTGAAAGCAAATAGTATCACATACCCAGAACATCAGGTGGTTCAGACTGAAAGCCCTCTGGTTGTTGACCTTGTAACATATCGAGCAAGGCTTGCAAACTCCTCAAGCACAGCGAAGGATGAGAAAACCTTGTCTCTTTGATCAGCTCAAAAACACCACATAGCCCAATACCAATAATCTGCATTAAAAAAAATTACATTCTTTAAATGCACACGTTAAATGAAAAACATCAATATGGCATATAGTATAATTAAGCAATATGTATGTTAAGCACAATCAAATTGACAAAATGGAAAGAAAAACAAAAAATAAGCATATGAAAGCATGTACAAGTTAAATTATATTCAAAAAAAATTTTAGAGTACACCAATGTTTTATTTCTTGATGATCATGGTATATACTAATTTGTCACATAAACTTGCTCTAAAGTGAAGCAAATTTTAAAAATACCTTCTCACATCTTGTAGCTTGCAAAGGGGCAGAAGGGTACATGGTCCATAGGGGACAGAGAGAGCCATAAAACTTCCCAAATATGTCCACTTTGAGTAAAGGTTTTAATTAAAAGAAAACTTTAACCATTTTATCACACACTATTAGTCTTATTTTTCTTCACACAAGAATGCATTTCCTGCTTGCGTGTCTGCTTGCAGCTGCTTTCTCAAGAGGAATTGTTTTACAAAACCTACAGAGCAAGAATTACCCCAATTGACAGCATAGCAAAAAGAGCACATAACAGTTTCATTGTACTTTTAAGAAACAATAAATCTGAAATGATTACTCTACAGTGTGTTTTAATAAAAGAATTAGGTTTTTCAAAGACCCATGTTTTTCTCTTAAAAATATATTGTTTACAGAACAGACTGAAGCATCACAGATTAGTCTCTCTCACTGAGGATATGATATTTAAATAATTCAGGACAATGTGTTTGAATGAGTAAAACTTGCTGACACTCCCTCATACCAATCAATCTGTAAGAAGTTGAGGTGAACATGCAAACCTCATGCAGTGCTGTGAGGCAGGAATGGCTGGTCTGTGCTATTATGGTGCCTTTATTAAGGAAAAAAAAAATCTTAACTTTTTACCAATTGTGTGTTGATTTGGACACAAGTTTTGGATCATTGCCCTGCTGGAAGATCCAACAATGACCCAAATCTTAGCTTCTTGGTATAGGCAGCCATATTCAAAAATAAAATCTCCTGGGGCCTCATGTAAAACGCCATGCGTAGAATTCGCACTATAACATGGCGTAAGAACAAAAGCCGAAATGTGCTTACGCACAGAAAAATCCAGATGCAGGAAACTGTGCGTATTCCAACTTCCACATTCTTCCGCTACATAAATCCCAGTCAGCGTGAAAAGTAACGCTCGTGCATGCGCTTTATGTAACGCCCCAACTCCTCCCAGAATTACGCCTCTTTGAATATGCAAATCAATACAAATCGCTCTTAAGCTCAGCCTTCTGTGAAAAGACAATGGGAAAAGCATGGGGGAAAATATAAGAATTTCAGCGAATACCAAGTGGAGGCAAAGGAAAAACATGCAGTGGGATGCAAAAGTTTGGGCAACCTTGTTAATAGTCATTATTTTCCTGTATAAATCGTTGGCTGTTACGATAAAAAATGTCAGTTAAATATATCACATAGGAGACACAAACAGTGATATTTGAGAAGTGAAATGAAGTTTATTGGATTTACAGAAAGTGTGCAATAATTGTTTAAACAAAATCAGGCAGGTGCATAAATTTGGGCACCACAAAAAAGAAATGAAATCAATATTTAGTAGATCCACCTTTTGCAGAAATTACAGCCTCTAAACGCTTCCTGTAAGTTCCAATGAGAGTCTGGATTGTGGTTGAAGGTATTTTGGACCACTCCTCTTTACAAAACATCTCTAGTTCATTCAGGTTTGATGGCTTCCAAGCATGGACAGCTCTCTTTAACTCACACCACAGATTTTCAATTATATTCAGGTCTGGGGACTGAGAAGGCCATTCCAGAACGTTGTACTTGTTCCTCTGCATGAATGCCTTAGTGGATTTTGAGCAGTGTTTTGGGGTCGTTGTCTTGTTAAAAGATCCAGCCCCGGCGCAGCTTCAGCTTTATCACTGATTCCTGGACATTGGTCTCCAGAATCTGCTGATACTGAGTGGAATCCATGCGTCCCTCAACTTTGACAAGATTCCCAGTCCCTGCACTGGCCACACAGCCCCACAGCATGATGGAACCATCACCATATTTTACTGTAGGTAGCAGGTGTTTTTCTTGGAATGCTTTATTCTTTTTCCTCCATGCATAACGCCCCTTGTTATGCCCAAATAACTCAATTTTAGTTTCATCAGTCCACAGCACCTTATTCCAAAATCAAGATGGCTTGTCCAAATCTGCTTGAGCATACCTGTTTGTGCTGTGGGCGCAGAAAAGGCTTCCTCTGCATCACTCTCGCATACAGCATCTCCTTGTGTAAAGTGCGCCGAATGGTTGAACAATGCATAGTGACTCCATCTGCTGCAAGATGATGTTGTAGGTCTTTGGTGCTGGTCTGTGGGTTGACTCTGACTGTTCTCACCATTCGTCGCTTCTGTCTATCCGAAATCTTTCTTGGTCTGCCACTTCAAGCCTTAACTTGAACTGAGCCTGTGGTCTTGCATTTCCTCAATATGTTCCTAACTGTGGAAACAGACAGCTTAAATATCTGGGACAGCTTTCTGTATCCTTCCCCTAAACCATGATGGTGAACAATCTTTGTCTTCAGGTCATTTGAGAGTTGTTTTGTGACCCCCATGTTGCTACTCTTCAGAGAAAATTAAAGGAGGAGGGAAACTTACAATTGACCCCCTTAAATACTCTTTCTCATTATAGGATTCACCTGTGTATGTAGGTCAGGGGTCACTGAGCTTACCAAGCCAATTTGAGTTCCAATAATTAGTTCTAAAAGTTTTGGAATCAATAAAATGACAACGGTGCCCAAATTTATGCACCTGCCTGATTTTGTTTGAACAACTATTGCACTTTCTGTAAATTCAATAAACTACATTTCACTTCTCAAATATCACTGTGTGTGTCTCCTATATGATATATTTAACTGACATTTTTTATCGTAACAACCAATGATTTATACAGGAAAATAATGACGATTAACAAGGTTGCCCAAACTTTTGCATCCCACTGTACTATTTGTTTAATTAAACAGTGGTATAATCAACTAAAGGAAGTTGATCGAGTGACATAGCGTGTTGGAGAAACTTGAAAGCACATGTCCACAAAGTCGCACAGTGCTGGAAATAAAAAAGAAGGTACATATCAAAGTCGTCGTGAAAAGGAGAGTTGTAGCCCACTGTCTGAGTGTCATATGAAAGCTTATTAGGGTAATGAGAAAAAAAAGGCACAGAGTAGGAAAAAGCACGAAATGTCAACTTCAATCTAGAAATTTCCACTTTAATCATGTAGTTTATTTTGTCAGTAAAGTAGAACATCATAAACTTCATCTTAAAATCATTTAATTAACCAGTTTCTCAAATCACTTCTTAATTAAAGTAGCACGTTAAATGCTTTGTTTTGTATGTGATCTTCTATGTGCTCTGTGTGTGTGAATCACTACTTGCTTCTTAAACCGGCTCTCTTCCTCCGACTGGACACAGAATCCATTACATTCATGATATTACAGCTCTGAATAACTTAAATACTGAGATGTATATGTGATATCATTTTCATGATGATAGGAGTTAAAGCACGTTATTAATCACTGCGCCGTGAAACCTTCGATGAAATAATTTATTGCAGCAGTACTCAGGAGCGGCTCTAGGCTTGTGGCAGCCCTGGGCAGAGGAAGAATCGGTGGCTCCTTCGCCCGCCAATGTCAATATGGTATCTTATGCACGGCGGATGGCCACGTCCGTTACGAACACTGCATAGCCGCCTCGTGCTCATGACATAAGTGTTTAACTTTTGTCAAAATTTGCCGCTGTGTTGTTATTTTCTCTTTCTGTTTTATATTCAATATATATTGGAGTGGCCGCCCCTGCAGTCCTTGCTTTTCTTTCTCCAAGTAACCGATCGCCACACAATCAGCTCTGTAGTGGACGTTAAGCCATCTGTAAGCTTAGAGCACCGATTCTTCAGAATGTTTAAGGAACATTGAACTATCTTTGTAGTACATGTTTAATAATTCTATCCTTCATGCCAGTCCCAGTGAAGAATATAGATTATTTAAATGAGGTTAAAGTTTTATCTGTATAATATAATAAACATATTTTGCTGCATTTCATCTTAAAAATGATATCGTCATCATATGTACATACGCGCTTTATAAAGTGGCTCAGGTTGTGCAATATTATAACTGTAGTACAAGTTTACAGGGGGTGATAGTACTTATAAGTACAAACAGTTCTACAAGGAGCAATTGATTGAGTGCGTTTAAAGTTCTTGGGATGAAACTGTTTCTGAACCGCGAGGTCAGTACAGGAAAGGCTTTGAAACGTTTTGCCATGGCTGAGGTAGCATGTGCTTGAAGCTGTATATCGATAATTCTCTTTCCGATCAGCTGCTGCTGTGATTCACACTCAGATACAGTCATATAAATACTCAAGAGTGGTGCAGTGAGAGTAACATGGAAAAACAAGTTCCGCTGTGGCAACTCCTAACGGGAGCAGCTGAAAGAAGAAGAAGAAGAAGAAGGTGCTGCAGCGACAGTAACAACGCTAAAGTAAAGTAGTTATGTTATTTTGAATACTATGGCTATTCCTTGGACCATTATATTTTTACAAGTTAATTATAATCAGATGCATTACACTAATAAACAATACGCGGTTAGTTTCAGTGTATTTATAAAGCCACGTCAGGAAAATAAGGTGTAACCACACAGGAACAGTAGCATTGCTATGACGCAGGGTGCCGCCAGTCTGCAAAACCGAGCAGAGAATGAGGTACCATGGAAAAGTGTGTGGCTTTACGCCAAGTGTAGGTTTTATACATCGCGATTTGAACGTGGAAAAGTTCTTACGCAACATTTCTGTGCGTACGCAACGTTTATACATGAGGCCCCTGGTATTTTCATGGAGACCATAATCCCATGTACCCTAATAAGGTTGCCATTGCCTTTGGAAGAAAAAGAGCACCACAACATCCATGATACTTGTCAGTGAAGATAAGGATCTTTTTGTTATAGCCATCCTTTCTATGCCAAATCAACCTTAGCTGCTTGTTCCCAAACAGCTCAATTTTCATTTTACCTCAGCACAGAATATGGCTCCAATCAAAGCTTTAGCAAACTCCAAGGGCTTACATTTGGGGTTAAATGACAAAATGGCTTTTCCTCTGGTATGCCTTGCAAATAACTTGTTGGCATACAGGCAGCATCTGATGGTAGTTTTAGAAAGGTGGTGATGATGATGATGCTACATTTCTCTGCTTTTCTCAAACAGTGATCCCCGAGTTATTTTTTTAACCTCTATTACCATCCTCCTTACTGTATGTGAGGGCAAAATAAACTTAGGCCCTCTTCCAAGCAAACTGCTAACAGTTCCAGTTTATTTTAACTTTTTAATTATTGGCCTAACTGAAAATATGGGCATTTTCAAGTGAGTAGCTCATTTTTTTTATTGCCATTCCCTTACTTATGAAGGTCAACACACTTTTCCCTCATTTGAATTGTGTGTTCTCTTATCTATCCCATGTTAATAATAACTGAATACAGGAATTTGACCTCAGTGCCACCTCAGTTATAGCCCAGTGAAACAGGAAGTCATTGATTACTGCTTGAGAGGTTCTACATAGTCTGCTGAACTTAAAAAAAGATATAAATAGAAAAAATGCTTCAGTTACTCTTCATTCATAAAAATTTCTAGAAGTGCTAATAATCATTGCACATGTGGTTTTGCTAAAAACAAATTATTGCAAAGAGGGATTATTTTTTCCTAGAAAAAAATCACCACAGTTCAAGGTTGTGCTTCTTTTATTATTTTCAGTCTGAGATTAAGGCAATTCACCAAAGGGTAATTTTTCTATGATTTTCCACTCATCTTTATCAGGGGTGACAATAATTATGGAAGGGAGTATAGTTCAAGCTTTTGTATAGTACACTGACTATTTAATTTACATTTAAGTACCACTGTGATAATCTGAATGTTCATTTTTGCCCAATTTGACAGACTTACTGTAGATTACTTTCTTCAAAGTTGAAAGTAAAAAGCTAATTTAAAAAGCATCACAGTCAGTGAAAGGAGGTAGGGCTGCTGCTCCATATAAGGAGTGGCATGTGTATGTGCATAAAGTATTCTATATATTGTAAATCGTTGGCAAATAAACAAGCACATCTGATATGGATAGAACTGATATTACAAAAAACAAGCAGGACAATTTCAGAATCTACAGTGTTAGCCAAGAAAAAGAAGTAGTAGAAAAGATTTCAGCAGTATTTCACAAGCAAATACTGTAGGTCACTTCCTATTTTGGAAAACGTTTTGAAGTTTATGTTCTGACTCTATGCTTTATAGAAAGCAAGGTTTTCTTTTTTTTTCTTTTTCTTTAAGAAAAAACTCTCAATAGGAAGTATAACACAGAGCTGACACAATTAAGAAATAAGTATTTATAATGATTTAATGATACGCCAATTTATTGGCAACAAATAGGAACCAGACATTTTTTTCTCAGAATATGTGATTGGCAAACAGGCATATTACTTACCTATAGAGCCATTAGATAAAATCAACACAGTGACTTCTAACTCTTCTTTTACATCAATTAAACATTTTTTAATCTATGTTTTGAAAATTAGTTTTCAGGAAACTAAAGTTGTTGGCAAATCTCCTAGTTCATTAAGTATGTTGAATGATTTTCTCTCCAAGAGAAAACTGATGCACAAATGACTTAGTTTGTTAAGTTGTCCTTTCAACATGCAGTGTGTTTATATACATAATTTCAATGAATCTTACCTAATATCTAAGAGAATACAAAGGGATTATGCTGTATAACTCTGCGGGGAATATTTATAAACAGTGTGGGAGAATTTATAAGGGCTTAAAATATATAAAAATAACCATACAAACATATGGTTTCTACTTCGCGGATTTTCACCTATCGCGGGGTCTGGAACGCAACCCCGCGATCGAGAAGGGATTACTGTAGTTTGAAGGTTATATATTAATATGGTAAAAAAGTGCAAGAAAATTAAGCATAGATTCTGTGTATTATGGTAAATGAGAATCCCCTCGACACCAATATCTAGCACCACCTCAAACATCCAGCTCCTTCTCACTGCACAGGCTGCAGCAAGAGGTACTTGAAAATTTTCACTCACACATTCTCATTTATGTGTTTTCCATCTTCCATTCTCATTTTCTCCTTAGGAAATAACATGTTCTACATGTTAGTGGTGATAAGGTACAAAGACAAAATACACAATGTATGCAACTAAAGCATTTCAAGACCACCTTCATGCACACAGCTACCTAAAAGTAAACAAACCTGTTGGCAAATGAATTAAATATATTTTAATTCACAGACATTAAAGTGGTTTAAAAGGAAAAATAACACTTCCAAACAGCACACCACTGTGGATATTTTTCTAAAAAGTATTATTATTATTATTATTAAATATCTAAGATAACAGGATACATAACTTAATACACACACTGTCCTTTTGACTATTTATAAATAATACTAAAAATTAAGTAAAAGTAAATAAATTTCTAAATGTTAAAAAAAAAACAAAAAAAAAAAACACATAGGACGACACAAACACAACAACTAAGCTGTATACACAGCTATATACAGTCCCACCTCCCACCAAAAGTGGAATTTGTTTTTAACAGTATTCTTAAACATTTTCTGCAAAAGGGGAAAATAGGTAGAGTACAAGATATTTTCAGTTTTATCACATACAAAAAAGTGGAAAGAAAAAAAAAAATGAAGTAACTGACCTTAGGAAGCTTGATAGGTGGCTCTTTGGACTCCTCCTCTTCATCACTATCAGAATCCCCACTCTGAACAGAAGTCTTGGATGCCAGAGCTAGAGAAGCCTCTTTCTGCTGCCATTCCAATACACAGTGCCGAACATTACAGTAAACATTGAAAGCAGATGGGTTGCTGTGAAGCTTGATGTCTGGTACAGACAGTACTCCCTCTAGATTTTCACTCTACCGAGATGAGGAAAAAAAATACCTGTTAGATTAGTTTACACGTACAAAGCTGACATTAGATTTCAAATTTTCAATCTAAACATTTGTTATTACAAAGTAATTATACTGTACAAAAGGCTCAAATTATCCATACATACATCCAACATGCATTTCACTGTGACGAAAACAATTCAATATTGTTTATATTTAGCATTTATATTTAAAGTCTTTGGACAATCACACTTTATATACTTTGTAGTGCTGGGCAGTATGACCAAAATTCTATATCAGTATTTTTCAAAATTATACCGGTTTCACGGTATTCAACGGTATTTTTTTCCCCCCCCATGCATGAGTGGATGTTAACCACATTTTCCACTGCAATTACTCCAGTAGACTGGCTAAGAATAACCTATTCCACTGTCAGGTGAACTGTACATTGTACCAAAAAAAAAAAAATTAATGTGCACTCAGGTATTAATACAGTTTTGCTTGGCATAAAGTGATAGTTTTCAAGGGGATGGCACTAATGAAGAGAAGGAATCACATTGCATGACAGCTGCAGTCAAAATATAGAGCCTTTTTATTGAACAAATTTTGCAAACAACTTAAACTAAAATATTGACAACATATTTTCAACCATCCAAAGAGGCATTTAGACTTAGTAAAATATCCAGAGTTACTTGTCAAAAATTGTATTCAACTGAACATATCTTAGAAAAGGAATAAATAGTAAATATATTTTTTGCAGACCAAATACACTTTCTGTTAATTTTAACAATCTCTGTCCAGACACATTAAAGTGACTTTTTAAACATCTTTATCATTAAACTGCATAATATTTAAACTAATAAATAACAATAAAATAAATAATAGTGCAACTTCCAATAACAATACTATTACATCAAGCCCAGGTACAGTACACAGTATTCACCAATTAAAAATAAAATAAAACAAGTGCAACTTGGTGATGTCATCTTTACCAAATGAACCATCATTAAGGCAAACTGCATTAATATGGACCTTGCTTCAAGCTAAGCTATATACTGTACATCTATACTAATAAAAGGCAAAGCCCTCACTGACCGACTGACTGACTGACTGACTGACTCACTCACTGACTCATCACTAATTCTCCAAGTTCCTGTGTGGGTAGAAGGCTGAAATTTGGCAGGCTCATTCCTTACATCTTACTTACAAAAGTTGGGCAGGTTTCATTTCAAAATTCTACACGTAATGGTCATAACTGGAAGGTATTTTTTTCCATTTACTGTAATGGAGTTGAGCTCGAAAGCTGGGGGGAGTTTAGTGTGACATCATCACGCCTCCCACGTAATCACGTAAACTGACTGTCAACGCAGTGCGTAGAAAACCAGGAAGACCTCCAAAAAGCGCTGAAGAAAACATGCATTATATAATTGAGAAGGCAGCGAAACAATAAGAAGCGAGCGAGTGACATATACTACCATATTCATGAGTGCTGCTACTTCGGAAAGAAAGCAAGGTGTAAACCTAAACTTTAAATTAAGTTCATAGACAGGCTGCGCTGGCGTTTCACATGCCCACGGTGTAACGGGATACAAGTTTAATGAGAGGGCGGGATATAAACGAGTTTTGATCACTTTGTAACCAAGTTAAAATTGCAGGTGAAGGGGTGTGCTTATGCAAATTCCGAGAGACTGTGTTTGTGGGGGATTGACAGTTAAAGGCGGTGGTGAGTCACGTCATCATCTCCCCTCCCATTTACCTCATTTCGCTCGGAGCTGAGCTCCGCGGCTAACGCCGTCTTTCGAAGCAACTTCATCTCACTGCCACCAAATACTCACAGAAAAATCCACAAGTTAATACACACGCTGTCTCTAGAGTTTCTCCACACTGAATCCTCCAGGCACTACTTACAAAAGGTTACATTGACAATCGTGTTACGTTATTTTTAAAATCTTTCCTTTTCTTAGCACAAGCACAGCTGAGAAGCTTCGATGTATGTGCTCCATAACGCATTAAAAAGTAATGCATTTAATCACACTTTGCATTACAAGCAAAGGAGAGCTTTTCTCAATGCATGATTTCCTGGTACACCGATTACATTGATCAGCGCATCCCGATTCATTTTATCCTTGCACCACCTTGGTTTGAGAAGAAGTATGAAAAAATATGAGGTTAACACAGAAAAACAGATCACCAATTCAAGCTTTATGAATAATCGATTTGCCATCAATAATTGTTTTGGTAAAGCCATACTCAGTGTAGTCCTCCTTCCATTTTATAATTTTTCCACCACAAGCCATGATTAAATTAACAGTAAAAAAAGTAAAAGCGAAGCGAGGGTGACTTATTTAGGCAGGCATATATATGACAGCAACACTCACTGACAATGTCAATCATGTTACGTTAAAATGTTTTCTTTTTCATTACTTCTTTAACACACTATTTCTCCACTGCGAGGCGCGGGTGTATATATATATATATATATATATATATATATATATATATATATATATATATATATATATAAATATAGAAGAATACCAAGGCTTCGCAGCGAGAAGTAGTGTGTTAAAGAAGGTACCTAAAAAGAAAAGGAAAAATTTTAAACATAATGTAACATGATTGTCAAAGTAATTGTTTTGTGTATTTGGCGGCAGCGTCACAAAGTTATTTTAGTCTAGCTGCATCAGAAAATGTACCACGCGTCTGACAGCCTCCTTTTTACTGTTTTCTCACAGCTTGGATTGCTGCTGTCATATATATATATATATATATATATATATATATATATATATATATATGTGTGTATATATATATATATATATATATATATATATATATATATATATATATATATATATATATATATATATATATATATATATATACACATACATACATATATATACACATACATATACTTGTGTGTATAGCTTTTATATATGTGTGTGTATAGCTTTGGTCACTGAGTGCAAGTGAGAAATAATAAAATATAGTCTATAAGTTATTAAACAGTAAAACATTGACGTTTTAAGAAGTACAGGTACATTGAGCACTACTGGAGTGGTTTCAGGTAAACTACATTTTAAAGACTGTGTAACACAACAGGTAAGTAACTAACAGCAGCTAAAATGTATATGGATCATCTCTCGGTAGTAGATCCCTTTTGAAAGGCGCTACACGACGGCTGTGGTATAGAAATTACATTTTTTATGTGAGCGTTCAAATTTGTGCCTCTAGTAATGTGCCTTACCGGCATTTAAAGAAAATTAGTTTTGTGTCCTCTGCAGTGTTAAGCGAGAAAGGCTTTGGTTTGGGATCAAAGGAAAAAAGGTGTAAAGAAAGGAAAGTTGCCTTTTTCTTTTATATAGTATAGAGAGATGTGTTCGCTGACGTTATGATCGGCTTTTGGGGACAGTCGCGGTGGGTCTTGTGTAAACTGGTGAGTCATCCCTGCCATTAATCGGCTGTGATGGCACGTGCAAAAGAAAGTGTGAATTGCCTTAATATTATTTTGCCGTGGTGTAGAAAAGGGGTCCCGTGTTTGCACTTGTCTGGGCTATAGCGCAGGGGGAGGATGAAAAAAATTAAAAGTGCTCACTTTGACTTAAGGAAGAAGCGCTATGCACGCGCGCTGGCTGCTCGACTTTTGCTGGGCAGGAGACCACAGTTTTTGCAGACTCGTTCATGATATCAAAAGTCTCAGCGATCTTTGGAGGTCATTCATATATTATATGATATATATATATATATATATATCTCAAAATACCAGCGCCTCGCAGCGGAGAAGTAGTGTGTTAAAGAAGTAATGAAAAAGAAAAGGAAACATTTTAATAATAACGTACCATGATTGACATTGTCATGAGTGTTGCTGTCATATATATGCCTGCCTAAATAAGTCACCCTCGCTTTGCTCTTACTTTTTTACCATTCATTTAATCATGGCTAGTGGCGGAAAAATTATAAAATGGAAGGAGGATGGCTTTACCAAAACAATTATTGATGGCGAATCGATTATTTATAAAGCCTGAATTGGTGATCTGTTTTTCTGTGTTAACCTCATATTTTTTCAAATTTCTTCTCAAACTAAGGTGGTGCGAGGATAAAATGAATCGGGATGCGCTGATCAATGTAACCTGCTTGTAATGCAAAGTGTGATTAAATGCATAATTTTTAACGCGTTACGGAGCACATGCATCGAAGCTTCTCAGCTGTGCTTGTGCTAAGAAAAGGAAAGTTTTTAAAAATAACGTAACACGATTGTCAATGTGACCTTTTGTAAGTAGTGCCTGGAGGATTCAGTGTGTAGAAACTCTAGAGACAGCGTGTGTATTAACTTGTGGATTTTTCTGTGAGTATTTGGTGGCAGTCTGACGGTTGCTTCGAAGACGGCGTTAACTGAGCTCAGCTCAGAGCTAAATTAGATAAATGGGAGGGGATATGATGATGTGACTCCCCCACCCGCCTTAACTGTCAATCCCCCACAAACACAGTCTCGGAATTTGCATAAGCACACCCCTTCACCTACAATTTTAACTTAGTTACAAAGTGATCAAAACTCGTTTATATCCTCGCCCTCTCATTAAACTTGTATCCCGCATTACCTGTGGGCATGTGAAACGCCAGCGGTAGCCTGTCTATGAACTTAATTTAAAGTTTAGGTTTACACCTTGCTTTCTTTTCCAGGTAGCATCACTCATTATTATGGTAGTATATGTCACTCGCTCGCTTCTTATTGTTTCGCTGCCTTCTCAATTATATAATGCATGTGAGAAAGAAAAAAAGACTTACAACATTATTAGCTTGCATTTCTTTATGAGGAAAGACTGACCTTTGATACTATCAGAAGACCCTGTGAAGATTGTAAGATCTTTTTAGACTATAAGAATGTTTAAATTGATTCTAAGTGTGTAGAAATAGAAGGGTGTATTCCTTAGGAATGCAAATGGCTGTTTGTTTAATGGTTTAGGACATTTCAGTATGTCATAACTTAAGAGTTAACTTTTAACTATGTATAACCTCAGAATGAACTGCTAGGGTTTTTTCTTTTCTTTTCTAGGATATAAAAGAGAGAACAGGTTTACTTTAGGGATTCTGCTAAAACCCAAATCAGTCGACTGAGTTGGAAAGAGGCAGTCTCACATTTTTTCTACTCACCAAGAATTAAGAATAAAAGAAATTATTTTTACTTTAATTGGGTTTAAGTTCTTCCGTTGTTTCGACTTCAGCTCACAGTTTTGGCGCCAACTGGGGCAGAGGCGCGCGACTCCTTGAGCGGGATCGTCCAGAGGACGGTAAAGGACCGACACCGGCCGGGTCGGGAGGACCAGATCCGGAAAAGTTAGGACTGGCCTGCCTCGGGCGACTCCTGCATGGGGAATCCTTGACCTCCTCTGATTCTTCCTGAATGTCGAGTAAACTGGGAACTTCCAGGCGGGAGGAAAAATTCTTGGTGAGTAGACCGAGGGAGTCCGACCGGGGAAAAGAAACCAGGCAGTGAGTGGACGGAATGTATAGATAAGCTCGGAAATAAAACAGTGTAAAGATTATGAATGTTAAGGACATGAGTTAGTACACTCCTAGGAAATGAAGAAGAAGTCTCTTAGAGGCTTAAAAGTAAAATAAAGGAAGGGAGTGGGAAGAATAGATAAATAACTGAACATTTCGTGATCGGGAAAAAGCACTGTTGGAGGGCGAGACTCTTTGCTCTAACGGTCTGGTTATATTCTGAACTCAACGGGTCACTCAGGAAATGATCACCTAAACAGTGGTAACCAGCGGCCTTCGGGTGAAACTGTCAGTCCGCTAATCAGGTTGATCATCCCGGTGGACCGGAGAACAGGAGGGACCGGGAGTGAAGTGACAATTGAGGCTGGTTTAGCAAAAAGAGTGCGGAAAACTCACTGACCATGGGGAAAACTAATAGCAAACCGGTTAAAACTCCTTTGGGAAACAGAAAGCATGAATCAACGTACTCATCTGTGACTGAATAAAAACTAATTGATTGAACTATTCCTGTCTTCCTCGGGTGTTACTTCCACTGTTTATTTGGCACCCGAACAGTTCCACTCGTGTTGGAGAACCCGAGTGAAGGTGCGAATTGCAGACAGGAATAAGATCGGTGACCGCTGAGTACAATTGCTTTACCGTCCGGAGAGGTACTGGGACGTAACGATTAGAGCGCCTCTTGGAATGAGACGGAGTCTTAAGGAGACTTATAATTAGAAGGGAGAGGTGGAAATTTAATAAAAAGGGAAAGTACCTCCGGTCGGGAATTCGCTAAAGAAAGAGATTGAAAAACAGGGTGTGAATGAGGAGCCTCTGTTCAGATTATTGTTTTCGAAACATACCAAGGAAAAAAAAACGCTTCCAAGACACTACATAGAACAGAAAACAGGGTTAGATTTAAAAAAAAAAAATTTGTAAATGGTGGAATGAACAGAGCAGGGGCAGGTGGCCAGTAGAAGGCTCTGGTGATATGAGTGAACTACAGGAAGTTAGGTAGATTGTATATAGAAAAGCACGAGGGTGCTCTAGTCGAGAAAATGGAAATGTTTTAATAGATGGGAATTGATAATTAAAGATAGAGCCCTGAAAGCGATGCAGAAGTGCAATGAGGGACTGCAAAGCCAAATTAAACTTATTGCAGAAAAAGAAAAGTTGTTCTTGATAATGCAAGAACTGTCCCAAAAGTCCGGATAAAAAATGGAAGAATAAATAAATAAAAATATATGAAAAGAAGAACAGATTATACCTTGATTTAGTGACAGCATGTGTTTAAACTCCCTTTGAGGACAATAGTCCATCACCACCCCTTGGGCAGCTGGAGGAATTGATGAGGGAGAGGAAGAAGATGGTCCCGATGATTTTTAAAAATGAACAGTTTCAGCCAGAGAGGGATGAAGAAGGGGAAAAGGGATGCCTAATATGACCTGATTCTGACTCCTCAGGATAAAAAAACATGAATATGAAAGGATGGAATTTCAAGCACCATTAATACAAGTGCCCTTTCCGCAATATAATGTACAACAGCCTGACTCAGATTAAAACTGTCCCACCTTCATGGTGCAAAGAAACTGGGACCTGCAAGAATTAAAAGAGTGGTGCAGGAATTGCTGAACCAGTTCATGACAATGAAGAAACAATTAGATGACATATATAAGCCAAATACTGCAGAATGGATTCAGGTCCTTAGAAGGAAAGCTCATTTCAGGCTGAAATGATGTGAGAGTGCAATGGACAGAGACTCTGGGACGACAGCGGGTTGATAGTGGCCAGTTCAGTGTTCAGTGGACAGTTATGAGCACAAATAAAAGCAAAATATATCAGCCCTCTAATGCCCAGTGAACTTTGACAAGACTTGATGGTCCGCCTGTGCCTTTGCATTTCAGTTACAAATAAGAAGTGAAGGTTGCATCAGAACAGCACACCGCCATTGCACTGACCACCACCATTACATGCTTGTATGCTGCCTTGATTGTTCATGTTTGTCTCAAAACAGCAAAATCTCTGCTGTCCTGGGTTCCTCTTGGATTACAGTATTCAAAATCATTTTACTGTATTGCATGATTTTTGGACTGTATTATGATGAAGTCTGACTCTTGGACTTTTCAGCTGCTGTTTTCAGAAAAAGAGACTGCCTAACGAACTGTTATATCTCAGCAAAACTGGCTGGAGCAGTATTACTCTTTTACAACAATCGCTTTTTCTAAAGTGGTTTTACCACATATCCTCATTGCTAAATCCTCTCGTTTTCAGTGGCATAATGTGAGACAATTGGTAATAGCATGTCCAGAAGGGAGGATTGGGAGTATGAGGGACCTAACATTTAGTTCACCCAGATAGATCTGTTAAGAAAATAGCAGTAGAACTAGTTGTACCTGTAACCCGATCCGTTCTGTCATTTATCTTTCACTTCTCCACCTAAACCCATGCTGTTTACCCTTAAAATTTTTTAATTAGATTTGCTCCACTCATCTCTCTGGGTACAAGGGAAATAATATTTTGTCTGAATAGCTCATTCTGAACCCTTGGTCATTTTCCCAAAGTCATCCTTCCGTTTACATTGTGCACAATATCTTATTTCGTTTAAGGCTGGGACTGGTATTACAATTGTTTATGCTGATTTAGTTAAGCGGGTGCCATTATTCTGATCCAATATTCTCCTATTCTTCCAGTTAGAAAGCATATGATTCATGACGATTCATTCAGGACCTCCATGGAGTCAATGCTGCTATACACCCTAGGACTCCTATAGTCTGAAACCTTCCACTATTCTCTGTACTGTCCCGGCCACTGCTATGTGGTTTTCTGTTACTGATCTTGTGAATGCTTTCTTTTCAGTTACTGTACACCTGAGTGTCAGTTCTGGTTCGCATTCACTTTTAAAGGGAAGCATTGGACCTGAACTGTGATTCCGCAGGGATATACAGAGGCTCTGTGTGCGTGCGTGTGTGTGCATGTGTGTGTGTGTGTGTGTGCGCGTGTTGTGTGTTATGGACAAGAATTAGAAAAGATAAAAAATTGAAAGGTTATTGGCCAAAGGGGGGTGGTGTCCTGGTGTAATATGTAGATGAGTTGCTTTTATGTTCTGAGGCTCAGGAATAATGCGAAGAAGACACAAAGGCTTTGTTGGTCTTCCTAGCGAAATCGGGCACAAAGTGTTCGGAAAAAGTTGCAACGGGTTGAAAGAAAATGAAATACCTGAGTCATGATTTGACTTCAGGGAATGTGCACAGTCTGCAAGACGGCAAGTTATGTCTGGTTCTTGGAAGTTATGATATTGATATTGCCGGCAATGGGTTAAAAAAGATTTTTTTTTTTTTTGGAAAGCACAGCCACTCCAAGAATTAGCGACCTCTTCTAATTTGGTTTTGACTGATAAAATTTCATGGACGGAGCAGGCTGAGAAGGCTTTAACTGATATAAACTAAATTTTTATGTCTGCGCCTGCGTTAAGAGTTCCGGACTACGGTAGTCTCGTCCTTTCACTCTGTTTGTGGACGAGAAAGGGGGGTGTATGACTGCAGTATTAACTCAACAACAAGAAAATAGACAATGACCGGTCACATACTATTCTAAAAAAAATTAACAAATAAAACTGGATCCAGTGGCCGCTACAATCCCGGCCTGTTTGAAAGCAGCTGATGCAATAACAGAGGCCATATTAGCATGCTCAGATGTTCTTCTCATGAGTTTATTAACTGTTAAGGTACCACATGCTGTACATTCCATCTTAGTACAGACAAAAACATCTCATTTGACAGGTGCGCTTGCGGTAGTGAAGTGTCAAGCTCACACAGGGAAGACGAATCCAGTAAGTGAGGGAAAATGCAAGCAGACATGTGGGCAAAGAAAGCGCCTGGGACCCTACTTCACCACTAACTTCTTTATTTCTATAACAGAAGGAGGAACAAGAGTCACACGAGGATGCAGTATTATCTCTACGAACTGTAGCAACAGAAAAGGAGATAAAGACGTTGCAGAAAGAGGGATCAGATAAAGCTCTGAAAGGAATTTAAATCCATCCATTAACCAAACAAACTTTTCCTCCAAAAAGCTTCTTTTCCAGGAATGGCAAATTCTCAGATGGCCTGGATCATGCAGGAAAAGACACTATGACTCAGGATGTCGAGTGGCATTGGGAAACCACAGGGTTCTCTACATATGCCAAAGGTTTCATGTAGGTAAAGGTACTCAGGTAAGCCCCACCGTCACTCCTAACCCAATGGGTCCCTTTGAAAACCTCCAAATGGATTTCATTGAGTTAACACTATCTAAAGGCTACCGTTATTGCTTGGTAATTGTCGATGTGTTCTCCCGATGGGTGGAAGTTTTCTCTCTAAACATGCAGATGCAAAACTAAAGCTAAAGCTTTAATAAAAGAAATCATTCCAAGATGGGGAATATCACAGAAACTGCATACCGATAATGGAACCCATTTTGTGAATTCTGTAATAAATGAGCTGACTACTTGGCTCCAGATAAATGTGCATCATTACTGCAAATACCATCCCCAAAGTGGAGGTATTGTAGAAAGATGCAATGGTAACATAAAATCAAAATTGGCAAAAATCTGTGAGCAGACAAACTTAACCTGGCCAGATGCTCTACCCCTGGCCTTGATGGGGTTGAGAGGAAGAACACATCGGCAGTTGGAACTATCCCCATTTGAAATTTCAACTGGATGCCCCATGCCCGTTGGCATGGTTATCGGAAATGTTACTCTGCATACTGTGGACAATGATCTTCTCTCTAGCCTTGCAGGTCTCGAGCCTCCCTGAAGGAAGTCCACGAACAAGTTAACAAGGCTTGGCGGACCGGTCCCCCACCAATGAAGTTCCAGATCCCCCTTGGAACCCGGATACTGGTCAGAGACACCCGAAGGAAACATTGGCATCAACCTCGCTGGAGGGACCATTCCAGGTGCTATTATCTACATCTCAAGCTGTTAAAGTCGAAGGATTTCCTGCCTGGATCGTCTCAACTTGCAAAGAATGGCATTCTTAGTTCTATTATTAATAACTTTTTCTGTCCCCTTGAACATGGGACAACAAACTTATGGGGACCTTCCCACACTAACTTTCCAAGTAGGGAAGACCACCTCACTCCAGATTGACTTTTGTACTGTTGCTCCTTGTGGAACCGGCAGCCATGAACAATGGACTAGGGCTGAAAAATATGTGTGTGTGATTACTGTCTCCACTCATTATGGCAGTAATTGTGAAAATGGCAGTGGGTATTTGCAAATACAGGTACCTATGACTGGGGTTATCAGCCCTGGAAGGCTCAGCAACATGATCTCAAGACAAGGTTCTCTATCATTAAAGGACATACTAGCAGAACGTGTTCACATAATAATTGTAAACCGTTAATTATCACTTTAAGAGATCCGTCACCCTATGATGGGGGTATTTACATATTAGGGGTAGATGTCTCTGGAAAAGATCCTCTTGGGAAATTCATTATTCGAGTCACAGCACCAACACCCAATTCTGTCACCCCTACCTCCTTAACCTTCCCTACCACTGTCCTTCCTGATGACTCTCCATCGCACCCTGTACAGTATTTATGACCTGGCAAAATCGGATAGCACTTGATATGCTTTTAGCTGAGAAAGGCGGTGTATGTGCCATGTTTGGGGACAATTGCTGTACCTTCATCCCTAATAACACTGCTCCTGATGGCTCAGTATCTTGTGCACTTGCTGGTCTTACTGCCCTTTCTGTAGAACTTGCAGAAAATTCTGGTATCTCCAATCCCATTGATGAACTAATTGAACTGTGGTTCGGAATTTTGGCTGGATGGTGTAAAACTATTTTCACCACTGTCCTCATTTCCCTTGCAATCATGGTTATTTTTGGTTGCTGCCTCATCCCTTGTATTCGTGGCCTTCTTCAGAGGCTTATTGACACCTCTCTCACAAAAGCCTATTTTCTTCATGCTGACAATTCCCAAAACCCTGATTACAACCCTTTGCTTTCAGAACTTTCTCCCTCTTCTGAATATGATGATATTGGGTCTGTTCATCCTCATGTGCACATTTTTTGTGCAAAAGGGGGGAACTGAGAAAGAAAAAAAGACTTACAACATTATTAGCTTGCATTTCTTTATGAGGAAAGACTGACCTTTGATACTATCAGAAGACCCTGTGAAGATTGTAAGATCTTTTTAGACTATAAGAATGTTTAAATTGATTCTAAGTGTGTACAAATAGAAGGGTGTATTCCTTAGTTTGTTTAATGGTTTAGGACATTTCAGTATGTCATAACTTAAGAGTTAACTTTTAACTATGTATAACCTCAGAATGAACTGCTAGGGTTTTTTCTTTTCTTTTTTAGGATATAAAAGAGAGAACAGGTTTACTTTAGGGATTCTGCTAAAACCCAAATCAGTCAACTGAGTTGGAAAGAGGCAGTCTCACATTTTTTCTATTCACCAAGAATTAAGAATAAAAGAAATTATTTTTACTTTAATTGGGTTTAAGTTCTTCCGTTGTTTACGACTTCAGCGCTCACACATGTTTTCTTAAGCACTTTTTGGAGGTCTTCCTGGTTTTCTCTTTCTGCGTTGACAGTCAGTTCACGTTATTACGTGGGAGGCGTGATGATGTCACACGAAATTCCGCCCCCCCAATGTCATTCCAGCTCAACTCCATTACAGTTAATGGAGAAAAATACCTTCCAGTTATGACCATTAGAGAGAATTTCGAAATGAAACCTGTCCAACTTTTGTAAGTAAGCTGTAAGGAATGAGCCTGACAAATTTCAGCCTTCTACCTACACGGGAAGTTGGAGAATTAGTGATGGCGGCCCCTTTTATGGGAACCTGGATGAGCTCCAGCTGCTTCCCGGCACTTGGTCTTGGCCACACGCCTGGTGTGGCGGAAGTGCCGGGCTCCCGGGATAAATAGGCACTGGGGCGCCGCCTGGCTATGGCCACGGGTCCCTATAGGGCTGGGCTTCCAAGCCCTGCACCCGTGGCCCCCCACATAAACAGGACGGACGCCCCCTCTCGATCTGGAGGAGGCACACGCCCTCCTCTCCTCCTCCTGGGCGTCCCGGCCGGGGACCACAATATTTTATTTATTTATGTATATATAATATATATATGATATATATATAATCTATACTAATAAAAGGCAAAGCCCTCACTGACTGACTGACTCACTGACCGACTCATCACTAATTCTCCAAATCCCGTGTAGGTAGAAGGCTGAAATTTGGCAGGCTCATTCCTTACAGCTTACTTACAAAAGTTGGGCAGGTTTCATTTCGAAATTCTACGCGTAATGGTCATAACTGGAAGCTATTTTTCTCCATATACTGTAATGGAGTTGAGCTGGATGGCCGTGGGGGGCGGAGTTTCGGTGACGTCATTACGCCTCCCACGTAATCACGTGAACTGACTATCAACGCAGTACGTAGAAAACCAGGAAGATCTCAAAAAAGCGCTGAAGAAAACATGCATTATATAATTGAAAAGGCAGCGAAACAATAAGAAGCGAGCGACTAACATATACAATAATCCCTCCTCGATCACGGGGGTTGCGTACCAGACCCCCCCGCGATAGGTGAAAATCCGCAAAGTAGAAACCATATGTTTGTATGGTTATTTTTATATATTTTAAGCCCTTATAAACTCTCCCACACTGTTAACATTATTAGAGCCCTCTAGACATGAAATAACACCCTTTAGTCAAACGTTTAAACTGCGCTTCATTACAAGACAGAGATGGCAGTTCTTTCTCACAATTAAAAGAATGCAAACATATCTTATCTTCAAAGGAGAACCGTGAAGAGCAGATAATGTCAGAGAGAGCTTGCTAAGAAAAGCAAACAATCAAAAAATCAATACGTGCTTTTAAGTATACAGAAGCACTGCGATAAAGCGGCATTTTGTAGAGGAGCGTCCATATCTTCTAGGCAAACAGCCACTGTGTAACAGCCCCCTCTGCTCACACCCCCTCCGTCAGGCAGAGAGAAGCAAACAAAACAAGCGCCACGCGGGAAGCATATCTTATAGCATTGAGGAGTTTTAGTTAATATATAATACATGTTCTGATTGGGAAGCTTCTAAGCCATCCGGCAATAGCGTCCCTTGTATGAAATCAACTGGGCAATCAAACTAAGGAAGCATGTAACCTAAATTAAAAGACCCATTGTCCGCAGAAAGCGGCGAACCAGCGAAAAATCCGTGATATATATTTAGACTAGCAAAATACCCGCGCTTCGCAGCGGAGAAGTAGTGTGTTAAAGAAGCAATGAAAAAGAAAAGGAAACATTTTGAAAATAACGTAACATGATTGTCAATGTAATTGTTTTGTCACTGTTGTGAGTGATGAGTGTTGTTGTCATATATATTTACACACACACAAACATATATATATACACATATCTATACATATACACATATATATATATATATATACACACACACACACACACACACATATATATACATACATATATTTCTACATATATACATATACATACACACATATATATACACACACAGCTATTTCGTATCAGTGCAATACGCTGCTTGTTAAAACGGATAACTCCCGCTCTTATGTGCAAGTCTGCGTGGATATTATGAACTATCGTATTTGTTCAAGTTCTATTTAAATTTTAAATAGAAGGAATTTTTATTTAGTCGACAGAAATATCTTTGGTAGGAATGGTAAAACAGACAGGAATATTATTCTGAATAAATCAACTCAAACCTTAAACAACTTATAATATTTTGCTCTCCATAAAAATATATCCTGTCTAAATTATACAAGTTAGAAATACAGTAAACGTTAAAAGAACAAACATTCAAATTTCTTTACTCTTATGTAATTTTATATAAAAAATAAACTTAGATTTTAAATATCCCAAAAGATTTTGCTCTCCATAAAAATATATCCTGTCAAAATTATACAAATTCAAATATGAACATGCTGCATAACAAAACCTGGAAATATAAATAAAATGTGTTCCTTTCAGCAATAACAAATCAAATCATTCAGTTGTCTTTGCTCATATGTCATTTTAGAGCTGGACGCCTGGCATCTTTTTGGCAACAAGTTCGTTTCTGTTTGGTGTGAGGTTCTGTGTTGTGGAGATTCTCAGGATGGATTGCAGGTGCTCATCAGTGAGGCGACTCCTGTGTGCTGTTTTGTTAGTCTTTATCACTGAGAAGAGCTTCTCACACAGATATGTGCTACCAAACATGCACAAGGTTCGAGCCGCATGTAGACGGACTTTTTTTGTTCTTCAAAGTCACCAAAGCGCCGTGCAAACTCAGTGCGCTCAGTTTATCAGCAAAGTGCGTATTTGGGAACACCGTAGTGACGACTTGGTTTAACATTACTTGGCAACAGGGAAAGTGGGGCAAGTGGTTGTGTCTCCCATAAAAGCAGCTTCACTTGAAATCACTTTGTGATTGTGCACGGGTAAAACGTCCGCTGAAGTGTCAGATTCTTATTTAATTCTTCTGCTTTCTGTATCTTCTGCATTGCATTCAGGTCTTTCAGGTTACCCTGATGTTTTGTCTCATAGTGCCGTCTTAGATTAAATTCTGTAATTACAGCCACATTAGCTCCACAAATGAGACACACGGGTTCAGTAAACATATACTCAGCCTCCCATCGGTTTTAAAGGCTCTATTTTCAGAATCAACTTTTCTCTTCAGCATCGTGTGAGCTAGCTTCGCAATAACTTGCAGCATCATAAGCTAGACTTGATTAACGCTAAGTGTTAGCAAGGCAGCTGAAGCGCTGCATTATGGGATCTGTAGTTTATTGTGTTACCAGCGCTTCATATACCCGGCCATTAATAACAATAATACAGTATATAAAATGATCTCGGGCGGATATAATTACACGCCGGGCAGAATGTGGCCCGCGGCCGGCCCTTGAGTTTGACACATATGGACTAAATAGAACTTGAAAAGATATATTTTTTCAAATGTGATCGCAATTCAGATAGAGTTGACGCAAGACTACAGCCTGCATGCCTCAATAAGTCATCCTCCCTCGCTCTTACTTTTTACCGCTCATCTAATGAATACACTGAGTATGGCTTTACCAAAACAATCATTGATGGCTAATAAAGTATCCATTATTCGAGTATGTAGATCGGGATATATATATATATATATATATATATATATATATATATATACATATATATATACCCGTATCGATCGAGAAGTAGTGTGTTAAAAAGCTAGAAAAGAAAAGGGAACATTTTAAAAATAACGTAACATGACTGTCAATATACAGTATTTGTTTTGTGAGTGTTACTGAGTGTTGCTGTCATCAAGGATTTGATTATCATTATTTCTTTCAATCAGGTTCGTATTTGTAGGATGTGTTGTGTTCAAGTTACATTCCGTGTTTGTCGATCGCTGTAAAGATGACAGGTTTCATTCATCGATTCGCTTCTTACTGCATCAATAAACAGCTCGCTTCTTCTTTATCTGAGACCTGACACACTGCATGCACGGGTTTTTTACACTGTCTTCCTTTAGCGGACATTGACTTTTTCCACCGTGTGCTTTGTTTCCGCAGTAGCTGGATTTATGAATATGCTTGTATGTATCAGACCTTCATATTTTTGCTGCCTTTTCAATTGTGTAATTCGGTTTTGTTCAGCTCTTTGGAACTGTTGCTTTTATCTGTGCACTGCGCCAGTTCACGTGAGCCGCTCGGTGTACATGCATCGAAGTTTCCCAGCTGTGCTGGTGCCATCTCGTGCTATGTCCATGGCTGTATTTAATGTTACCTTAGTCCTGGCACTTAAAACTTTCTCTCGCAGTTTCGCTGAGTTTGTACAAACACCACCCTGACCATCTCATCTTCCTCTGCATAAGCACAGTCCTTAACCCGTGAATATTTAGTGGGAGTTTGCTATTGGATTGCCGCTGACGGACGGCCTTATATGGGCAGGCACTAAATTACAAACGCCAGCGCAGCCTGTCTATGAACTTAATTTAAAGTGTAGGTTTACATCGTGCTTTGTTTCGAAGTAGCAGAACTCATGAATATGGTTGTATATGTCACTCGCCGCTTCTTATTGTTTCGCTGCCTTCTCAATTATATAATGCATGTTTTCTTCAGCGCTTTTTTGAGGTCTTCCTGGTTTTCTATGTACTGCGTGATTACGGAGGCGTGATGATGTCACACGAAACTCCCCCCGGCGTTAAGCTCATCTCCATTACAGTAAATGGAGAAAAACAGCTTCCAGTTATGACCATTACGCGTAGAATTTCGATATAAAACCTGCCCAACTTTTGTAAGGAAGCTGTAAGGAATGAACCTGCCAAATTTCAGCCTTCCACCCACACGGGAAGTTGGAGAATTAGTGATGAGTCAGTGAGTGAGTGAGTCAGTGAGTGAGTGAGGGCTTTGTCTTTTATTAGTATAGATATACAGTAATCCCTCCTCGATCGCGGGGGTTGCGTTCCAGAACCCCCCGCGATAGATGAAAATCCGCGAAGTAGAAACCATGTTTCTGTAGTTATTTTTATATATTTTAAGCCCTTATAAACTCTCCCACACTGTTAACATTATTAGAGCCCTCTAGACAGAGAGAGAGAGAGAGAGAGAGAGAGAGATCGCAAAGAAAAGCAAACAATCAAAAAATCAATACGTGTGCTTTTAAGTTTGCCGGCGGCATTTTTTAGAGGAGCGTTAGTATCTTCTAAGCAAACAGCCTCTGTGCAAACAGCCCCTCTGCTCACATCTCCTCCATCAGGCGCAGAGAACGTCAGAGAGAGAGCAAGATTAAAGCAAACCATCAAAAAATCAATAAGTGTGCTTTTGGAAGCATTGCGATAAAGCGGCATTTCTTAGAGGTGCATCCGTATACACTAGGCAAACAGCTTCTGTGCAAACAGCACCTCTGCTCACAGCCCCTCCGTCAGGCGCAGAGAATGTCAGAGAGGGTGAGATAGAGGCAAAGACAAGCAAACAATCAAACTCCGCGCGGGATGCATATCTTATAGCATTGAGGAGTTTTAGTTAATATGTAATACATGCTCTGATTGGGTAGCTTCTAAGCCATCCGCCAATAGCGTCCCTTGTATGAAATCAACAGGGCAAACAAACTGAGGAAGCATGTAGCATAAATTAAAAGACCCATTGTCCGCAGAAATCCGCGAACCAGCGAAAAATCCGTGATATATATTTAGATGTGCTACATTTAAAATCTTTTATTATATATTAATATGTAAATTTTTTCATAACTTCTTTAACACACGACATCGATGCGAATCGCGAGTATTTTGCTATATCATAGCGACACTCATAACAGTGACAAAACAATTACATTGACAATCATGTTACGTTATTTTCAAAATGTTTCCTTTTGTTTCTCTTTCCTTCTTTAACACAGTAATTCTCTGCTGCCAAGAGAATAGATAGATAGATACGTTATTTTAAAATTTTTCCTTTTCTTTTTCATACATTCTTTAACACACTACTTCTCCGCTGCGAAGCGCGGGTATTCTGCTAGTAAATAATAAAATTGCAACTTGCATTTATAATGCTATTTGTGGTATAGCCCTACGGAAGTGTATTAGGGCCACGTTGAAGAAGATAAAAAAAAAAAAACACGGAGACAGTGAAGAAGAAAAAAAAAAACTGTGTTGAGACTAAAGTCGACATCTTGACTTTATTCTCGACATTTCCACTTTAATCTCGACACTTACATCAAGATTAAAGTCAACATTGCCACTTTATTCTCAGTTTATGTCGAGATTAAAGTCGACATTTCCACTTTATTCTCAGTTTATTTTGTCATTAAAGTAGAATGTCATAAACTAAACTTCTTCCTAAAATCAATGTTTAATTTACTAGATTTTCTCAAACCCCGTCATATGTTAATGTAGCACATTAAATGCTTTGTGTTAAGTGTTCCCCAACCCAATTTTTAATTGCCACGCGCTTCTTAAACCGACTTCCTCTTGTACTAAGAGGCGGCGCAGGCAGCGATTACCACACAGAATACAATCACTTCATGATATTCCTGCTCTCTGAAAATTTAGAATACTAAGATAAATACTTGATATCATTTTCATGATGAAATGCATTAAAAGCATGTTTTAAACGAGCACGGTGGCATGGAGGTAGTGCTGCTCCCTCGCAGTAAGGGGTCCCCAGGTGTACATTTAGTGTAGAGAACTTTATGGCACGTGTAAAAAGGCTCCAAAAAACTGGGTGTATGAATGGGTATAGCACAGGTTTAACTTACATATTGTGTAAAAGTTCAGTTCATGATATGGTGGTCGGAGACAAGAACACAGAATTCAATGGATGTTCTTCTGAGTGGGCTTTCTTTATTGCACGTGTGCTGTCTCTGTCTGATGTACCAAACCCCAAGGTCCTATCGTTCCTTTTTTTTCTCCACATAACCAATCACCAAACAATAAATGTTTTCGTGAAATGAAAACTAGTTATAAACTTAGCCCACGGAGAATTCAGAACTTTAAAAAAAATCTTCGTTATACATGTTAATTATGCCATCCATTCAGGGTTGCAACCATCCCAACAAGCATTGTGTGCGAGGCTGGAGCAAATCCTGAACGGGATACCAGCACATCACAGGGTGAATACAAGCAATACATACACTAGCAGGGTCACTATAGCAGAACAAAAACTCACATCCTATATGACTTTGAAAGTACACTGAAGCACGCCGAGTAAACCCACCAGAAAAACGTGCAAATTCAAGGCAGGGAACACCCGGGACCCCTTTGCTGTGAGGTAGCAGTGCAACCTTCATGCCTCCATGCCCCCACATGATTAATGCATGCTTTTAATGCATTTCATCATGAAAATGACAAAGTATTTATCTTAACATTCTAAATGTTCATTGAGCAGGAATATCATGAAATTAATGTATTCTGTGCGGTGATGGCAGCCTGTGCCTCCTATTAGTGCAAGAGGAAGTCAGTTTAAGAAGCACGTGGCTATTACCACAACTCATCGAACACTTAACACAAAGCATTTAATGTGCTACATAACTTATGATGGGGTTTGAGAAAATCTAGTATATTAAATATTCATTTTAGGATGAAGTTCAGTTTACAATGTTCTACTTTAATGACAAATTATGAGAAAAAATTCAACATGTCGACTTGAATCTTGACATAAGCGTCGAGATTAAAGTGGAAATATGGAGAATAAATTCAACATGTCATCACACTATTACACAGTACCCAGGTACATTACACAGTATTGAAAAAAATAAAACAAGTACAACTTGGCTTGCAGTATTATCCAATACTACAGAAACAGTATTCATACATTTGAACATAATGGTCCACCATCCAACCTTTTAAAACCAAAGTATCTCCAGACAACAGACACAGACCCTTTTTCAGCAAAAGTTGTTCTGTGTCATCATGTTCAACTTTCACGTCTGCAACTGCTTCAGTTTCGGACTGTCCATTTTCACCATTCAATACCCTCCACTAACGCATGTACTCCGTTGCAGTGTGTTTAGTGGTGCAGCAGTGAAAAAGGTCCCCCCTCTTAAACATTTTCCTGCTGCGCCACGTTCCAAACGTTGTTCAGGCTATTTAAACCGGTGTTGCGGTAGAAGAAAAATCCATATCTTAACAAAAATAAAAAATGGTTTTTGGTATGAACCGGTAAACCTCCCAGCACTAATACTTTGATATTAATTGTCTTCATTTTTAGGGGCGGGTTTGTAGGGCAGTTTTATACACAGCTAGCAAAATACCTGCGCTTCGCAGCGGAGAAGTAGTGTGTTAAAGAAGTTATGAGAAAGAAAAGGAAAGATTTTAAAAATAACAACCTGATTGTCAATGTTATTGTTTTGTCACTGTGATGAGTGTTGAATAATCAATAATGATAATCAAGAATTTGATTATCATTATTTCTTTCAATCAGGTTCGCATTTGAAGGATGTGTTGTTTTGAAGTTACATTCCGTGTTTGTCAACCGTTGTAAAGATAACAGGTTTCATTCATCGAAGCGTTCACTACGCAAAATCACTACTCGTGAATGTTTAACAGGCATTCCCGGTATTAACTTGTGCTAAAAGTACCATGGTGTGACGTAAGGGGAGCCGACTGTAAAAAGGCAAGGAGGCGCGTATTTTGAACGAAAAGGGAGAAGATAGCTAAGGAGCGGAAAAGTGAGAAGGAAAACTTCTTAAATAAAGAGCTAGGAAGGTGAATGGAAAGGAGCAGCGGTAAAGCAGGGAAAACTTCATAATAAGGACGGTTCGATGCACGTTGAAGGTGTAACAATAAGATTGTTAAGCCTTATGATAATGTTCCCGCTCGGAGGATTTAGAGAGACGCATTGGGAGAAGTATAATCTGAACCTCTACAGTTTCGTTTATTTTCGGGTTGTAATGTTCATCAAATTTACGTATCATCTGGTCCAGTGGTGGACCATGCATCTCACACCAAGGCCTTCAGTAGTGCTCCATCTGAATCAACCTGCCCCTCAAAAACTAATTTATGGTTATAAAAATCATCTTAATATGCAGAAATACAGTATAAAGTGCCGCTGCATCGCAGATAGATAACTCCTGTAGCCACAATAAAAATCCCTTTATTGAATAGACAAACCGGGGTGAACAAGTTCCTTTCTATTGCAGCTACAGCCACGACACACATAAAAAACATCAATAATAACTCATAAACTTGCAATATTATTTAGGAAAATCGCACCATTTTACTCACCAATAATTTGGATTATTTGTAAACAAAATCCATCCTCCTCTCTTTCCTCAAAAACAGTTCAATTACTCTGCCGTACAGATTATCTGTGCGCTTCAGTTCCATTAAAAAGTCACTTTCTATCGCCATCGAAGCTAATGCTGAAAGTCGAACCTGCCCTGTCGTATTTCTGGCATAAGTTTTAATTCACTTTAGGGCTGAAAATGTCCGCTCGACAGAAGCAGCGTACATGGGAATGGTCACCGCCAAATATATCAATGTGTACAGTTGCCCCATGCTCTCATTCAGATTTTTCTGATGAAGGAGCTCAAGGAGATCAGTGGGAGATTTTCCTGCAATATCATCCATGGCATACATTACAGTCAGTTCTGTTTTTAGCCGAGACAGATCAAAAACCGCTCCATGGTTCTTGTGTTAAACTGGAGAAGGCTGCATGCGGGAAATTTTCCTTGTATTCCCGAAACTTCTGGGGGTCGAGGAGCGTGACAAACATCAGTTTTTTATGGTCTTGAATTCTGGTCTGTGTCTGTCAAATAATATTGTCCAGAATCCTGCCATGGAGTTGGCGGTAGTGCGTGCAAGGATCTTGCGCTCGGAGCGCCTGCGTTGCGTTCAGTGGCCTCGTAGAGTTCCTCATATCGGCTTCTATCCAATCAATGGGTCTGAATACGGTGACGTTGCCGTACGCCTGCTAGAGGGCCCTACTGACACCAACTCAAAATCTGATTGGTTAAAGCAACAGTTTAATCGACATTTATTCTGTGTTAGAGGGCCTGCAGAACAGATTGTGAAGGCCTCTCTGCCTGGCAACAAATGGTGGCTGAAATGTAATTGGTTAAATGCTTCAATACGAAAATACATGTCTGGAAGCAGCACAACCATCGGTAAAGCTATGAAAGGAAGCGGACAGACTATTTGGAATTATTTAATACGTATTCATGGACAAAATATAATTAAGATCAGTTTGTGATTCAGATATTTTTTTAGGCCAGCTGAGAAGGCCTTGCAGGCCCTGACACCCACCACTCAAGCTCATGGTTAACTCATCATCACCAGTCAGCCTCTGACACAATTCTCTGCTGCTCTCTCCAATAAGATAACGGAATAACCTGACCTTAGTGTTTTCCTCTGCTTCCGGCATTGCAAGTTGTGTATAAAGTGAACTCGTCCTTCCACATTCTCCATGACTTCGCCAGGTCTTTATCATCGAGGCTTTATACCCTGCGTCTTCTCATTAAACTTGTATCTCGTGAATATCTTGTGCGATCTTGTGATGTCCACGGCTTTATTTAATTTTAGCTCAGACCTGGCACTGAAAAGTTTCTCTCGCACTTTCAATGAGGGAGGGTTTCTGCAGTAGCTGCACTTATGAATATGCTAAGCACAGTCCTTCACCCGCGAATATTTACCTTATATGGGCAGGCACTCAATTACGTGGGAGGCGTGATGATGCGAGACGCAACTCCGCCTCACACGGCAACCGAGCTGCAGTCTATGGCCGTATACAGTATATGGATGAAAGTAGGTTCCAGTTATGACCGTTACGCGTAGAATTTCAAAATAAAACCTGCCTAACTTTTGTAAGTAAGCTGTAAGGAATGAGCCTGCCAAATTTCAGCCTTCCACCTACACGGGAAGTTGGAGAATTAGTGATGAGTTAGTGAGTGAGTGAGTGAGTGAGTGAGTGAGTAAGTGAGTGGAGTGAGGGCTTTGCCTTTTATTAGTATAGATTCACATTACATTTCTATTATTATTAAGTTATAATATCGTAATATTGTTTTTCTGTAACCAGAAGATCCCATCTGGGGATGATGAAAGACAGTGACACGCGAAGTGTATTGCTTATGTTCTGTCTAATCCGTAATCTCGTTTTGGTTGCCGTCACTGCAGAAAACGCTGCCTCACAAAGATAGGATGTTGGAAATGGAAGCAGCTTCAATAGCTCCTTTCGTGTTAATTTTAATCTCCTCCTGCCTATAAATTATGCTGACGAGAATTTCTCTCAGCATTTCCTTGCGATAATACACTTTCAGGGTGCGAATGATGCCCAAACCCAATGGCTAAAGCACTGCTGTGCAATTGGGTAAGAGGAATTCAACGCGAACATTATCTGAATGTGGAAGTATGTTGTGGGCAGCACAGTTATCAATCAGAAGCTGAATAATCCTCTTCTTCTTCTTCATTTTGTGAGGTTTCTGAACTATTTTGGGATCTCCCCCACCCAACGGGACGTCACAATGAAGTGCATCCCGAAGCGCGATTGCAGCATCTGTATAAAATTGTTTGTCCATTGCCGGGGCAGGGAAAGAGCAGGCTCACAGCGTGTTGTTCCGTTGACTGAGGTCCCAAGAGAGTTTAAAAACCACACATTTTCTTGAACGAGTGCAGCATTAATAGGAATGTTTCTTGAAGGAGCATCACTGAACCATATAAAAACGGCTTTTTTGCCGTCTTCAAATGCAGCAGTTCGCATACGTTTGCAACCCGAGATTTTTCTTCTTTTTTGCATATAACAAAGACATATATGCATTGCATTTGTCATTCCAACAGATTGCACATCACAAACATTAACGCTGTCAACATTTTTTCGTGTCAGCCGTTTCTATAGAAGGGTGACAATGAGTTAAATTCCGATGAATGCTTTTCAAATGTTGACAAGCAATAAGCAAAAGATATCACTGAAAACCACAGAAAACATAACAAAACAAAAAAAAAAAACAAAAAAAACAGTACAAGGACAGTTCGAAGAACGAACATATTTTACAATGTTTCTGTTTGGGGATCGTTGTGCAAATGTACACAACTGAGCTGCGACCACAGAACTAACTGCTCTGTGGATGATTCATTCAAGCATTTCAAGATCACTTCATTGTAATGAAAGTATCTGCTGCTGAATGTACTTCATAGTAACGAGATTTCAATAGATTTGTGTCATATGGGGAAACTGTCAGAAACAAAAATAACTTTGTTGTAATAGTCTCTCAGCTCGGTCTCTCTCCTCTCTCTGCGCCGCTGCAAAGCCCAGCTTGGCTAGCGTTCTGAAAAGTGTCCTCAGTGAAAGGGGCAGCCTTTTTGCTGTAGCCCTTCACTGAGTGAGTGAGTCGGTAGTGGGCCACAGACCGGGGGGTTGGGGACCCCTGTTCTAGAGCATAAACTTTAGACTGGAAGTTCATATAAAAAAAATATAATAACAGGAACATGACAATGTGTGTTAACCTTTTATATAAATAATAGAACTGATGAACAAATTTCAAGTACTGATATATAGCATGTATATATCCAATTGTGGTTAATCATCCTTTAGATATGACAAATGAATATTTACTTTTTCAATTCAGTTATTCTACTAGTTAAACATTTTCATGTTAAATAAATAAATGCTTCATTTTTTTCTTCATAGTCATGAAAATAAACTAAAGTTAAACAATATAAAGAAAATAATTGCTAGACAGAATGCTGAGTGACTGAGAATAAAGCGAAGTAATGAAAATAACTGTAAACCAAGATAGTCTGGGCACTTGTTTAAGGGCAAACTGTAAATATTTTTTCCTTTTTCATATGCATTTTCATCTTAACCAATGAAAGACAGGGAGAGGTAGGTCTTCCAAATCAGGAATTCATTCCTAGGAGTCTTTTGGGTTCCTGTTTATGCATGCACTGATAATTATGGAAGTAACTATTAAACAGTATTTTTGCCAAAAATAAAAATTTGTTTTGCATGCTTTGAGCAAGCACCCAGATGACAGACATGTGGATTGTGAGATGAGTACAAAAATTCTTCAATATGAATCAGAATCATTCATAGAAAAATAAAGATCACAAGAAAACCTGATGTTGCACCTAAATCAATATCTCTGTATTAAACCTCTGAAAAAAAAATAAATGCAAATTATACATTTTTACCTTTGATCGTGTTTTCACTTTGGATTTTGCCTTTTGCTTCCTTTTCAACTTTTTTTTACTCAAGGTCTTTTTTCCCCTAAAACAAAATAAAAAGTTTATGAACAAACAGTTTAATAAAATTTTATGTCAAAAACATAACTCATAATTAAGGAAGACTGTAACAAAGCTTTGTTAAAGTGTGTTAGGACTTAGCACAACTTTAGACAACAGACAAGTATAGGTGAAGAACTACACCAATAACAAGACAAAAAGTGAGAAAACAATAAGCAACATTAATAACCATTGAACATGGCCACATAACTCTTAAAAATTATAGGATACCAAAAACAAAATGTTGACAGAATTGTTACATTTTCCAGTTAAACAAAACTCTACAACTATGCGATTTTGAATTGCTATGCACGCTCCAATCAAAAAGCAGGTAAAAACTTTGCATTAACGGAGTACACAGAGACACTGAAGTTTTCAATTAATATGCTTAAAACACACATTATCTCTGAAAGATGCGTGTGCACCTCTCTCACCATATTTCCTTTAAGACAACTAAAAGTCATGCAACACAATATTTAAAAGATTTTGGGACATATAACGGAGGCATATTTTAACTACTTAGTTTGTTAATCTGCCTGAATACTCAAATAAAAAAAATAAAAAAATCATTATCAAGCATTTTGAAGTAAACTAAGCCTAGCACTTTTCCCCATTTATACTATGTGGAAAGAAGTATGCATCTTTAACAGACTTTGATTTAACAATTATTTGAAAAAAAAACCCATTAGGCTCTTATATATCAAAAATTTCAGGGGAACAAAAGTATTACAATAAAAGTAAAACATATTTCAAACTTACAGTGGGTACGGAAAGTATTCAGACCCCCATCAAATTTTCACTCTTTGTTATATTGCAGCCATTTGCTAAAATCATTTAAATTAATTTTTTCCCTCATTAATGTACACACAGAACCCCATATTGACAGACAAAAAAATAATTTTTGAAATTGTTGCAGATTTATTAAAAAAGAAAAACTGAAATATCACATGGTCCGAAGTATTCAGACCCTTTGCTCAGTATTTAGTAGAAGCACCCTTTTGAGCTAATACAGCCATGAGTCTTTTTGGGAAAGATGCAACAAGTTTTTCACACCTGGATTTGGGGATCCTCTCCAGTTCTGTCAGGTTAGATGGTAAACGTTGGTGGACAGCAATTTTTAGGTCTCTCCAGAGATGCTCAATTGGGTTTAAGTCAGGGTTCTGGCTGGGCCATTCAGGAACAGTCACAGAGTTGTTGTGAAGCCACTCCTTCGTTATTTTAGCTGTGTGCTTAGGGTCATTGTCTTGTTGAAAGGTAAACCTTCGGCCCAGTCTGATGTCCTTAGCACTCTGGAGAAGGTTTTTGTCCAGGGCATCCCTGTACTTGGACGCATTCATCTTTCCCTCGATTGCAACCAGTCGTCCTGTCCCTGCAGCTGAAAAACACCCCCACAGCATGATGCTGCCACTGCCATGCTTCACTGTGGGGACTGTATTGGACAAGTGATGAGCAGTGCCTGGTTGTCTCCACACATACCGCTTAGAATTAAGGCCAAAAAGTTCTATCTTGGTCTAATCAGACCAGAGAATCTTATTTCTCACAATCTCAGAGTCCTTCAGGTGTCTTTTAGCAAACTGCAAGATAGAACTTTTTTGGCCTTCAAAACATCAATACAAATAAAGCAGCATTTTTTTTTTAGAGTAGCGTCGGTATCTTCTAGGCAGCCTCTGTGCAAACAGCCCCTTTGCTCACACCCCCTCCGTCAGGCGCAGAGAATGTCAGAGAAAGTGAGAAAGACAGAGAAAAGCAAACAATCAAGCACCACGCGGGAAGCATATCATTTTATTTAATACGTGCTCTGATTGGGTAGCTTCTCAGCCATCTGCCAATAGTGCCCCTTGTATGAAATCAACTGGGCAAACAAACTGAGGAAGCATGTACCATAAATTAAAAGACTCATTGTCCGCAGAAAGCCGCGAACCACAGAAAACTCTGTTATATATATTTAGATATGCTTACATTTACAATCCGTAATGGAGTGAAGCTCGACATACATACATACATACATACATACATACATACATACATACATACATACATACATAAAGTATTCACAGCGCATCACTTCTTCCACATTTTGTTATGTTACAGCCTTATTCCAAAATGGATTAAATTCATTTTTTTTCCTCAGAATTCTACACACAACACCCCATAATGACATGAAAAAAAGTTTACTTGAGGTTTTTGCAATTTTATTAAAAATTAAAAAATTGAGAAAGCACATGTACATAAGTATTCACAGCCTTTGCCATGAAGCTCAAAATTGAGCTCAGGTGCATTCTGTTCCCCGATCAATCTTGAGTTGTTCGTGCAGCTTAATTGGAGTCCACCTTTGGTAAATTCAGTTGATTGGACATGATTTGGAAAGGTACACACCTGTCTATAGAAGGTCCCACAGTTGACAGTTCATGTCAGAGCACAAACCAAGCATGAAGTCAAAGGAATTGTCTGTAGACCTCCGAGACAGGACTGTCTCGAGGCACAAATCCGGGGAAGGTTACAGAAAAATTTCTGCTGCTTTGAAGGTCCCAATCAGCAAAGTGGCCACCATCATCCGTAAGTGGAAGTAGTACGAAACCATCAGGACTCTTCCTAGAGCTGGCCGGTCATCTGAAAACTGAGCGATCGGGGGAGAAAGACCTTAGTCAGGGAGGTGACAAAGAACCCGATTATCACTGTCAGAGCTCCTCTGTGGAGAGAGGAGAACCTTCCAGTAGAACAACCTTCTCTACAGCAATTCACCAATCAGGCCTGTATGGTAGAGTGGCCAAACGGAAGCCACTCCTTAGTAAAGGGCACATGGCAGCCCGCCTGGAGTTTGCCAAAAGGCACCTGAAGGACTCTCAGACCATGAGAAATAAACTTCTTTGTTCTGATGAGACAAAAATTTAACTCTTTGGTGTGAATGACAGGCATCACGTTTGGAGGAAACCAGGCACTGCTCATCACCAGGCCAATACCATCCCTACAGTGAAACATGGTGGTGGCAGCATCATGCTGTGGGGATGTTTTTCAGCAACAGGAACTGGGAGACTAGTCAGGATAAAGGGAAAGATGACTGCAGCAATGTACAGAGACATCCTGGATGAAAACCTGCTCCAGAGTGCTCCTGACCTCAGACTGGGGCAACGGTTCATCTTTCAGAAGGACAATGACCCTAAGCACACAGCCAAGATATCAAAGGAGTGGCTTCAGGACAACTCTGTGAAAATATATATATATATATATATATATATATATATATATATATATATATATATATATATATATATATATATATACACACATATATATACACACACACAGTGGTACCTCAGTATACGTCTGCTTTGAAATACGTCCAACTTGGTATACATCCTGTTTGGACACAAAAAATTTTGCTTGGTATACGACCTTTGTTAGGAATTCGACTTGTGTGCTAACCTTGTTTACCTCTCTCGAGACAAAGCCACGACTGCCCACGAGCGTTAGTGCGCCAGTTGCTAGCATTCAGTGAACAACCTGCGCTATAACTCTCTGTGAACTTTCAAGTGTGTGATATAGTGGGTCCACAGCTCCTGTCAAAGTCAAGCTTTAAAATAAATAATCACCGCACTCGCAGCTTGGTGAGGGGGCGTGGTGGTTATGTGGCTGAAGGTTGTCAGGACGATTAGCGATGTGGGCGTTTCTCACCAAAGTGCACTTGTGAGGGAAAGTCCGTATTCATGATTGTTCCTGGGACGGCTTATCTCGATAAACAGAAGCGCGAGTCAGCTAGAAGGGGAGTAAAAAGAAAAAAAAGACGGGAGGTTGAGTGAGTGAGAGAGAGAGAGAGAGAGAGGGCTGCTTACCTTGATAAACAGAATCGCGAGTTGGCTTGAAGGGGAGTAAAAAGAAAGAACAGATGCAAGAAAGAACTGATGCGAGAGAGAGAGAGAGAGAGAGAGAGAGAGAGAGCATGGATGAAGTGGCTGAAGCAGGGCGACTCCCCAGTTGGGAAGATATAAAAGGACTGTGGGAACTCCCAGACGGCGAGCTGAGCTGGGTGGAAGGGTGGCAACGCGTCTGGGAGCTGGAGGATTGGTTTATTGTTGATTATTGAGTATTTGTGAATTATATGAGTATTGTGGAGAAGAGTGTGCTTTATGCACTGTGGGAGAAAAATAAAGTCAACATTTGGACTTTTACCTGGTGTCTGGAGTCGTGGACAGGGGTACAAGGGAGCGAGAGCGCCCCCTATCGTTCACAGTGGCGTAGCCGCAGGATACTCTAGCGTCGTTTGCAGAGGACCTGAATAAAATATTTCTGTGGGTAACGAACCCCGTAGAAGACTACGGAATCAGGAATCACCACAGCATCGCCAAAACCCGAAAAAACCGAGTCCAAAATGGGAAAGAAGAAGGGCAAGCAAAGCGACAACGCCAGCGGGAGTGCCGTAGGTGCAATGGCCCACGCTCGGGAGGGGTTAAGGAGAGGCCTTACAAGTCCGGAGAAACCTCCAGGAAGCAATGATCCCTCTAAGGTACGTGCCGGGAACGACATTAAAAATCCTTTTATTGTTTCTCACCTTGTCCCGTGCATGTACCTTGGAGAGGACCACCTGGAGGCTCCGAGGGGAAAAGGAGACTGCCCCGAAGACGACGGCCTTCTCCTGTCGAAGCCAGAGCACCTAGAAATCGACTTCCGCATGATGGCAGCCGACGAGGGACACGGTAGCAAACCCAGTGCATTCTGGGAAAGAGGAGCTCCGCGTCCTGCTGTTTGCACCTTCGAGCCCTAAGGAACGGACTTGGTCTTTCCGAAGGGGAAGGGGGAGGCGAACGAGGCATCGCTCAACCCACAAGAAGGTAAGGAGGGTCGGGAAGTAGCTGATCGGGATGTCGAAAAAATATTAAAGACAGACCGCAGTTCGCTGAAGAAGGCAACTCGACCCACTGAGAACTCCAAGTCCCAGAAGCCTCCGCGAGACCCGTCAGAGCACGTGCCTGAAGCGGGCGTGCTCATTGGCTCCTGGTCGGCAGGTAACACGAACAAGGAAGTGAGTGTTCTGCCGGTCGAAATAAATAATTATATTAACTTGCGGGAGTTCGAAAAACTAATCGGGCCCGTAGCGAGTGTCTTACAGGTCCTGACGACCATTGAAAAGATCGTCGGGGTTTGGGAGCGGCAGCCAGAGAGCCGAGTGGAGAAGGTGAGGGCCTACGAGCCGCGATTTGGTGGGGAGCCTCCCGTAATGAATGATGCGGCGATACAGGTAAGCGAGACCCGTATCGTACATAATAGAGGGACGCGGTGTGATCCGTGCCCGCGTTTAATAAGTAGCGGGTGCAAATACACAGCGTACCCTACAAGAGAGGTCAGTACGTTAACCGAGCAGAAGGGCTAATCGATCCGGAGCGAGGCAGCCCTGAAGACGCCGCCGCTGGTAATTTGTAAATCAAGAGGGGTGCAGACAGTAAAGGGGCTCTCTTCTTGTAATAGAGAGACCCAGACTGTATATAAGCCCCAGATTAAACAGGAGGGCTCTAAGATTAAACCGAGGTCTCCTGACAAGAAAGGAAAAGAAGCAGAAAGAGTAAAAACACCGGTAGAGGCGGCAGGGATTTCTCTCCCAGCAAAAGGGGCGGACCTAACATTTCCTTATTGTTTTCAGTCCCGTAGGGGAAGAATACCAGGAGGACAGAGGCAGTGTTATGGGTGCCGAAGGTTGGGCCATATTTGGCGGAACTGTCCTTGGAGAGAGGGGGACAAGATGTCAATTTGGAATAATATTCCCCCTAGGTTCTCCAGGGACCAAGATGTTCATTTTAATCAAGGCTCAACCAGGACGTCCTCTTGGAGGAAGACTTCCCTCTCGGGGCAGGCGCTCCGAATAATAATTGCCGCTGGGGAATACTGTGATGGATGGCCGGCCATTTATCCCGGCCAATACCCCCAAGCCGCCAGGTGGAGCCCTCCTTGCAGCGTGGAGGTCCCCAGAAGACCAGCAGGGCATCATGGACATTGGAGTTTTTATGCAAAGCCCTGCTGGATGCCGTGGGGGCCACAGGAGGGAGCTGCAGGGAGGACCGGCGGCTTCTTCAGTGCCCTGTGACCCGGAGGTTCGTCACAGGAAGAGCGACGGACTTCCGGGTTGAAGATAGGGACTATTTACCCTGACCCGGAAGGAATAAGGACTTGTGGACTATTGGGCAAAAACACTTCCGGGTCAGGAGATATAAAAGGACTGTGGGAACTCCCAGACAGCGAGCTGAGCTGGGTGGAAGGGTGGCAACGCGTCTGGGAGCTGGAGGATTGGTTTATTGTTGATTATTGAGTATTTGTGAATTATATGAGTATTGTGGAGAAGAGTGTGCTTTATGCACTGTGGGAGAAAAATAAAGTCAACATTTGGACTTTTACCTGGTGTCTGGAGTCGTGGACAGGGGTACAAGGAAGCGAGAGTGCCCCCTATCGTTCACAATCTATATATATATATATCTATATGTGTATGTATCTATCTCTCTCTCTATTATATATATATATATATATATATATATATATATATATATATATATATATATATATATATATATATATATATATATATATATATATATATATATATATATATATATATATATATATATATATATCTCAAAATACCCGCGTTTGGCAGCGGAGAAGTAAAAAGAAAAACAAACATTTTAATAATAACTTAACATGATTGACAATGTAATTGTTTTGTCATTGTCGTGAGGCAGGCAGGCAGGTAGGTAGGTAGGTAGGTAGGTAGATAGGTATACACATACACACACACTCACTCACTCACCTAAAGGATTATTAGGAACACCATACTAATACGGTGTTTGACCCCCCTTTCGCCTTCAGAACTGCCTTAATTCTACGTGGCATTGATTCAACAAGGTGTTGAAAGCATTCTTTAGAAATGTTGGCCCATATTGATAGGATAGCATCTTGCAGTTAGAGATTTGTGGGATGCACATCCAGGGCATGAAGCTCCCGTTCCACCACATCCCAAAGATGCTCTATTGGGTTGAGATCTGGTGACTGTTGGGGCCATTTTAGTACAGTGAACTCATTGTCATGTTCAAGAAACCAATTTGAAATAATTCGAGCTTTGTGACATGGCTACTTCCAGCAGGATAATGCACCATCAGAGGATGGGTACATGGGGGTCATGAAGGGATGGACATGGTCAGAAACAATGCTCAGGTAGCCCGTGGCATTTAAACGATGCCCAATTGGCACTAAGTGGCCTAAAGTGTGCCAAGAAAACATCCCCCACACCATTACACCACCACTACCAGCCTGCACAGTGGTAACAAGGCATGATGGATCCATGTTCTCATTCTGTTTACGCCAAATTCTGACTCGTTACATTCCATGTTCATTTCTTACTGCATTAATAAACAGCTCGTCTTCCTCTTTATCTGAGATGTGACACACTGCATGCACAGGTTTTTTTTACACTGTCTTCGTTTAGCGGGACATTCACTTCGTCCACCGTGTGCTTTTTTTCCACAGTAGCTGCACTTATGAATATGCTTGTATGTATCAGACGCTTCATATTTTTTTGCTGCCTTCTCAATTGTGTAATTCGGTTTTTGTTCAGCACTCTTTGGAACTGTTGCTTTTTGTCTGTGCACTGCATCAGTTCACGTGAGCCGCTTGGTGTTCTTGCTGTGCTGGTGCCATCTCGTGTGATGTCCACGGCTGTATGTAATGTCAGCTAAGACCTGGCACTTAAAAGTATCTCTCGCAGTTTTGCTGAGTTTGTGCCAAACACCACCCTGACCATCTCATCTTCCTCTGCATAAGTACAGTCCTTCATCCGTGAATATTTAGCGGGGTGTTTCTATTGGATTGCCGCTGACGGACGGCCTTATATGGGTAGGCACTAAATTACAAACACCAGAGGCAGCCTGTCTATGAACTTAATTTAAACTTTAGGTTTACACCGTGCTTTGTTTCCGAAGTAGCAGCACTCATGAATATGGTTGTATATGTCAGTCGCTTTCTTATTGTTTCGCTGCCTTCTCAATTATATAATGCATGTTTTCTTCAGCGCTTTTTTGAGCTCTTCCTGGTTTTCTACGTACTGCGTTGATAGTCAGTTCACGTGATTACGTGGGCGGCCTGATGATGTCACACGAAACTCACACCCCCGGCCATCCCGCTCAACTCCATTACAGTATATGGAGAAAAATAGCTTCCAGTCCAGCCTGCCAAATTTCATCCTTCTACCTACTTGGGAACTAGTGTTAGTGATGAGTCAGTGAGTAATCACATGAACTGACTATCAACGCAGTGCGTAGAAAACAAGGAAGACTTCCAAAAAGCACTGAAGAAAACTTGCATTATATAATTGAGAAGGCAGCGAAACAATAAGAAGCGAGCTAGTGACATATACTACCATATTCATGAGTGCTGCTACTTCGGAAAGAAAGCAAGGTGTAAACCTAAACTTTAAATTAAGTTCATAGACTGGCTGGCGTTTCTCATGCCCACGGGTAATGCGGGATACAAGTTTAATGAGAGGACGCAGGATATAAACGAGAGCTTTGATCACTTTGTAACCAAGTTAAAATTGCAGGTGAAGGGGTGTGCTTATGCAAATTCCGAGAGACTGTGTTTGTGGGGGATTGACAGTTAAGGCGGTGGGGGAGTCACGTCATCATCTCCCCTCCCATTTACCTCATTTTGCTCTGAGCTGAACTCCGCGGCTAACGCCGTCTTTCGAAGCAACTTCATCTCACTGCCACCAAATACTCACAGAAAAATTCACAAGTTAATACACACTCTGTCTCTACAGTTTCTCCACACTGAATCCTCCAGGCACTACTTACAAAAGTTTACATTGACAATCGTGTTACGTTATTTTTAAAATCTTTCCTTTTCTTAGCACAAGCACAGCTGAGAAGCTTCAATGCATGTGCTCCATAATGCGTTAAAAAATAATGCATTTAATCTCATATTTAACCTCCAAAGAGCGCTGAGACTTTTGATCAAGTGAACATGTCTGCAAAAACTGAGGTCTCCTGCCCAGCAAAAGTCGAGCAGCCGGCATGCACGAATAGCTGTGCCGGCCTTTGAGACGCTGACTGCGCTTCTGCCTTAAGTCAAAGAGAGCACTTTTGATTTTTTTCATCCTCCCCCTGAGCTTTAGCCCAGACAAGTGCAAACCTCTTTTCTTCAGGTGACCTCTTTTCTACATTGCGGCAAACTAATATTAAGGCAATTCGTATTTTCTTTTGCACGTATACGAGTATGAGGTCGTCAACTCGGATTATGAAGACACGCACACGAGTGGAGGACTGACAGTGCCATCACAGCCGATTAATGGCAGGGATGACTCACCAGTTTACACAAGACCCACCGCGACTGTCCCCAAAAGGCGATCATATCGTCAGCAACACATCTCTATACTATACAAAAGAAAAAGGCAACTTTCCTTTCTTTACACCTTTTTTTCTTTTATCCCAAACCAAAGCCTCTCTCTCTTAACACTGCAGAGGACACAAAAGTAATTTTCTTCAATTGCTGGTAATGCCGGTAAGGCACATTACCAGAGGCAGAAATTTGAACGTTCACATAGAAAATGTCATTTCTATACCACAGCCGTCGAGTAGCGCCTTTCAAAAGGGATCTACTACCGAGAGATGATCCATATACATTTTAGCTCCTGTTAGTACTACTTACCTGTTGTGTTATACAGTCTTTAAAATGTAGTTTACCCGCAACCACTCCAGTAGTGCTCAATGTACCTGTACTTCTTAAAACGTTAATGTTTTACTGTTTACTAACTTATAGACTATATTTTATTATTTTTCCCTTGCACTCAGTGACCAAAGCTATACACACACATATAGACACGTACAGTGGTGTGAAAAACTATTTGCCCCCTTCCTGATTTCTTATTCTTTTGCATGTTTGTCACACAAAATGTTTCTGATCAACACACACATTTAACCATTAGTCAAATATAACACAAGTAAACACAAAATGCAGTTTTTAAATGGTTTTTATTATTTAGGGAGAAAAAAAATCCAAAACTACATGGCCCTGTGTGAAAAAGTAATTGCCCCCTTGTTAAAAATAACCTAACTGTGGTGTATCACACCTGAGTTCAATTTCCGTAGCCACCCCCAGGCCTGATTACTGCCACACCTGTTTCAACCAAGAAATCACTTAAATAGGAGCTGCCTGACGTAGAAGCCTGCCTGAAGTAGACCAAAAGCACCTCAAAAGCTAGACATCATGCCAAGATCCAAAGAAATTCAGGAACAAATGAGAACAGAAGTACTTGAGATCTATCAGTCTGGTAAAGGTTATAAAGCCATTTCTAAAACTTTGGGACTCCAGCGAACCACAGTGAGAGCCATTATCCACAAATGGCAAAAACATGGAACAGTGGTGAACCTTCCCAGGAGTGGCTGGCCGACCAAAATTACCCCAAGAGCGCAGAGACGACTCATCCGAGAGGTCACAAAAGACCCCAGGACAACAACTAATGAACTGCAGGCCTCACTTGCTTTAATTAAGGTCAGTGTTCACGACTCCACCATAAGAGAGAGACTGGGCAAAAACGGCCTGCATGGCATTTTCAAGACGCAAACCACTGTTAAGCAAAAAGAACATTAGGGCTAGTCTCAATTTTGCTAAGAAACATCTCAATGATTGCCAAGACTTTTGGGAAAACAACTTTTGTCTCATCAGTCCACAAGGTAAACTTTTTGGAAGGCAAATGTCCCGTTTCATCTGGCGTAAAAGGAAAACAGCATTTCAGAAAAAGAACATCATACCAACAGTAAAATATGGTGGTGGTAGTGCGATGGTCTGGGGTTGTTTTGCTGCTTCAGGACCTGGAAGACTTGCTGTGATAGATGGAACCATGAATTCTACTGTCTACCAAAAAATCCTGAAGGAGAATGTCCGGCCGTCTGTTCATCAACTCAAGCTGAAGCGATCTTAGGTGCTGCAACAGGACAATGACCCAAAACACACCAGCAAATCCACCTCTGAATGGCTGAAGAAAAACAAAATGAAGACTTTGGAGTGGCCTAGTCAAAGTCCTGACCTGAATCCAATTGAGATGCTATGGTATGACCTTAAAAAGGCGGTTCATGCTAGAAAACCCTCAAATAAAGCTGAATTACAACAATTCTGCAAAGATGAGTAGGCCAAAATTCCTCCAGAGCGCTGTAAAAGACTCATTGCAAGTTATCGCAAACGCTTGATTGCAGTTATTAGGTTCAGGGGGCAATTACTTGTAGGTTTGGATTTTTTTTCTCCCTAAATAATAAAAACCATCATTTATAAACTGCATTTTGTGTTTACTTGTGTTATATTTGACTAATGGTTAAATGTGTTTGATGATCAGAAACATTTTGTGTGACAAACATGCAAAAGAATAAGAAATCAGGAATGGGGCAAATAGTTTTTCACACCACTGTACATATATATATACACATGACACATAAAAACTGACGTATATACTGATGCAAACTTTTTAGAAGATGCCTTGCATGCCAAAAGAAAGGCCTAAGTGGGCTACTTTTACATGCTTTTTTATGTAATGCCAGTCATGATTCATGGCATCTCATTTTAAACACCACAGCATAGAAGAGTGTGCTGGCAACCACAAACTGACAGAACATCTTCATGAGTTTCTTACATATGTTAAAGGAGCTCAGCTTCCTGATTAAAGCCTCTGTGTTCTCTGACCAGTCCAACTTGTCATCCAACTGCACTCCAAAGTATGTAAAGGTCTTGACCCACTCTACATCAACCACTTCAATGAAGACAGGTCTCATTGGTGGTCTAGACCTACATTAGTCCACAACTATCTCCTTGGTTTTGGAAGTGTTCAACAGCAGTTGTTGACCAACACCATCCTACGTCATTCACCAGATCCCTGTATTCCTCCTCCTGTCCATCCAAAACACAGAGCAATGGCAGTGTCATCTAAGAACTTCTGCATGTGGGATGTCCATGAATTGTAGCTGAAGTCCAATGTGCTCAGGGTGAAGAGGAAAGGGGAAAGAACAGTCTACCAGTGAGGTAATCTGTAATGCCAGTACACCAGTTGCAAGTCCAATCCTGTACAACTTATGTTTCAGTAGGATGGCTGGAAGAGGTTGAAGAAGGTGTTGAAGGCACTGGGAAAAAAAACGAACATGATCCTCACAACACAAATCTTTTGTCCAGATGTGTGTGGGTTTGGTATAGAAGGTACAGAATGTCACCATCCACTCCCACCTTCTCTCAATAGGCAAACAGCAGGGAGTCTAGTGCATGATTCACCTGTGGAGATGAAGAATTAGCCACTCCAGCGTCTTCATATTATGGTATGTTTTGGCCACAGGCCTGAAGTCATTCAGTTCAGTAGATCTCATTTATTGGGAAATGGGACGAGACATGAGGTCTTCTACAGTGCTACAGTCACAGGCTCAAGTTGAAGATGTGTTAAAGGGGTTCTGGCAGTTCAGCAGCACAGGCCCTTAAAAGTCTTGGACACATCTTATCTGGGTAGCTGCCCTCCTAGAGCGCAGCCTCCTCAGTTCTCCTCTAACCTACTCTGCAGGGATGGTGTGAGGAAACAAGGGGGATATTAGCACTTTCTGATGTGCTGGTGGAGGAAGAAGGCTGCATTATCTAAGCTGGTAGCTTGGGGGGAGGGGTGGATATGCAGCTGTGAGGGAGAGGGTGGTGGCTGGTAAGTTTGTGGCAGGAAAAGCCAGAAAAAATAGCTTAATAATAACGGTGGACTCACCCTGCAATACACCTATAACAAAAATAATTCCAGCAGCAAATATTTTGTTACTATTCTTTATTTTTATGTTAGGTTGCACCTCAGTTTAATAAATATATGCTGTATTTGGGTTACCTACTTTCATCACCTTTTAGCTACTGTACTGAGAATATCCATGGTTTTCAAAAAATTCAATAAGCACAAAATTATTTTTATCAATGGCTACTATGTCTTGCTGCTCTACTAACTGCACCCTGGCAAAGGATGAGCTGCCACCAATGCATTGAGAACATTGTTTTAGGCCTTTCTTCAAAGCTATGGCAATAGCATATGTGTCTGACTAATGTGGAAGATCTGAAGGACCAACTTCACCATTTTATTGCAATACTAGCGACTGGGAGCCCAATCGAATTTGGATACAAATTCTACGTTTGTGAAATCCATACTTTCTCTGCAAAGAATTATTTGTTTAAGTCCTTGAAATGATTTTGTTATCATGGCTCTGATTTGTGCTTAAAATAGACCTTTTCGGCCGATGTAATGAAGAGCTTCCTGTTTAAACGGGGCTGCGAGACATGAACTCAGCTCTTCGCCGCACCTCATTTGTTTTTTTCCGGCAAACAAATTTTCAAAACAAACCATATTTTACGACTCTAATCAGAGTCGGAGTAATAATTATGTTGACGTGGTCATTTTAGATCTGAGATCGACTAAAATTTAAACAATGAACGTTGTTAATACCCAGCCGTCATTACTCAGTTTGCCAATAGATGTCAGAAAGACAGATGCCAAAACCGAACTGCCCAAAGACAGATTTCGACGTACCAAGCAAATTACTCTGCTTGGTTTTAAATTACTTGCGGTTCTGGAGCTGTCGAAGGGTTTAAGTCAGTCAAAGATGTTAGTCCTGGAAAGTACGCCCCACCAAACCAACGTTCCAAAAACCAGCCGAACTTACTGTTATCTGCTCGAACCAACACCGACTTACTATACTCAGCCGTCCAGCGACGTCACTGAAGCATTCGAACATTCTTAGTCAATCATGCAATACTGCGTCCGCGTTTGCCACATTATATTCTAACTACAGAGGCACAGTCCCATTGCATGGTTCTAACTTGTATTAAGTTGAGGTAATGATGTGAACACCATACATATGGGGTACTGACACAAACACCATACATACGGATAGTATCAAATTATATATAAGGATCAGCAAGGCAACTCAATTTATCACTTGTGTAAACACAGAACAGGTGGTAATACAATGTGGTTTGAAATATACCATATTTTCACATGTCTCAGCCATAGTTCCATTTAGGGATGTCACAATACCAGAATTTTAGTATGAGATACCAATACAAGTGAAATTTCACAATACTCGTTACCTTTTGATACCACTGGAAAAACAGAAATCCCATTCAACTGCTATTTAATAAAATCACCACCACTATTAAAATGAACAAGCCAAGGCTTGAATTTTAATGTGTGATGAACATGGGGATGCCCCCAGTGTAACAGCAACTGATGAAAAAATGGACTACCTAATTATATTGCCATGTGTAGAAACAAAAAATGCACATTCTAAAAGTTTTCGCACTTTTATATTTTCATTGGAAACGTTGAAGGCGGTAGGAACAGTAATTGGACATTAAAAAGTTGGTACAATGCTGGGAAAATTGCATCACAAACAAAGGAGACTATGTAGAAAAGCGATGCAATTTGTTTTTGAAATTCTTAATAGAATTAAAAAAAGTGCAGAACATTTTTCAGTGTCCCTTGTATTATTTGACATATTCTCTACAGTAACTGCAGAAGAACACTTACTAAACATAAAAATTCAAATATATCAGTACAGCTGAATTGGGGAATTCCATGATAATTCAGGATATTTTAAAAACTCTTCAAATCTGTTTTTGTAACAACAAGTTTTTAAAATCTCATTTGTTAGAGAATTACTCTGTTAGACTTGTAACATTTACTATTGCAAAATTTATAAATTGCACCAATAGCTGGTTAAAAACAAAATCAGAGAGTAACAGATAAATCGAACCGATTCAATTTTCAATTGTCACAAAATCCTGGAACTTTAAAAATTTTCCAAATCTAATACACGTTTAATTATTGTTTTTCACATTTTTCTGAACTTTAATTTCCTTTGTGAAATTAATCTTGTGGATTTTATATTAACCCATTACTTCAGTTCCTGTAAAACATCCTTGGTTTTGCCCTTTTCAAAGTATTACTTTGTCGGTGGACTAGTCCAGAAATAAAATATTAGCTGGAACCGCACTTTTTAAGGCAGATCGCATTACACTCACCAACTTACTTTTCAAATATACAAAATATGTGCTTTGACTAGGTTTGTCACATTTTAGAGATTATATGAATGGACATTAGACTGATGACTTTCAAAACCAAATGAATGATTAAATTTAGCATTTGCATATCAGTATTTAGAAACAAAGTATGTAGTTTTACCCTACATGCTAACCTCCTTAATTGCAGTTCTTTGTAGCACTAAACACATGTTATTCTGGTATTAACAATAGGAGTAGATCATTTCATGGGAAGTGTAGGGAAGCCAAATGGCCACTTTGCTTGAAACCTGCCTCGACTTTTGCTAGATGCAGCTGTTATTACTGCCAGCGTGATGCATCCTATAAGCATAAACTGCATGTGACATTTCTCCCGTGACCATAAACTGTACAAAACCACTTAGAAAGGGATGGTGCTTGAAAGCACATCTGTGGATGTGTTTGACGTATTTAGTGAATGAATTAGTCACTGTTCCTTTCTAGGGTATGTATAGGACATAGTATTTGAAAATGATTCATCATGCCATCATTTTGTCTCCATACAACTCTGCCAACACAAGATGAATGATTAAAACTCACATCTGATCAGTCACATCACTGCGCTCACAAAGCATGCATGAAGCTATTTATGAACTAACTTCATAATGGTATAAAAATGGTAATAAAGAAAACCTAAATCTGTGTTTTTTTAAAGATAATAATAAATACAATTCCCATAGTCACACATTTAAATTCTCCTGTCTTGGAGACAAATTATTTCTAGACATTATGACGGGCGACTTTGCTCAATACCTGGCCAGGATGCCAACTGGATGGAAGGACTCGGAGAGAGAGCACCTGTGAGGCATTACCTACCCTGGGACACTAGAGGGCAGCCCTCCTGGGCAGATGAGGCCCCACTGATTCCCGCAGGGCAAGCTGGGAGCTGGAGTTTGGTGCAGCCCTGTTGGGTTCCATGGGGGCAGCCAAGGAAAGCTGCAGAGCCCTATACTCGAGTTCCACCGCATAGGAGTGGTTCCAGCTAATCATGATGAGCCACTGGTGCACTCCCAAGTGCTGAGTAAAAGGAGCTGCCACACTCCATTAGAGAAGCCAGACTGGGAAGGAGGTGAAGATCACTGAAGAGGAGTGGAGGTGGAAGGACTAGCAAAAAAGAAGGGACTGTGTTTACTTTGTTATACTTTTGTGGCTATGTACTGTGCTATGGGGGGCAGAGAAAACACTCTCACCTGTAAATAAAAATGTGCTGTGTGGCAAACTTAGGGTAGCTGTATCAGCCCAGGCATCACAACATGAATTCTGTTTTTCCAACCTGTGGAAAAACTCAGTGCTCATCACCATGAGCCATATTTATATGCAGTTCTCCCCAAATATTACTTTACCTTCTTGAGTCCAGTGCCAACTATCATTTCATAATACCAATAATGAAACAACAGTTAAACCGATTAGGTTTTTGGAACAATTGTATTGACTGTACCAAACGTATTGGTTCTTTTGATATCCCTAGTTTAGTTATAATCAAAAAACTGAAAGTGAATCGATAACAGGGTTATACAGTAGTACTTTTATTGTCATCACCACCTCCAAGTTTGGTACATTACTACATAATGTCACTCAAACTAACTTGCTAGTGTCCCTCACTACTAAAATACTAGAAGTTAAAATGGTTATCACTCAATTCCCATTGACCCTTACATCAACACATATTCAAAGCCTGCACAAACCACATATTTTAAATTTTGTATTTTTTCTTCAACAGGACCAACCCAGTCAGTACAGTAGGGATATATTTCAGAATTTGTCTTTAAAACAGTTATGGTATTTCACTGCTTCATTAAATGGAACTTTATGTGATTCATGAAATAAATGCAAGGAGGTTACAGCTCCTTCAAAAAGTTCATAACATTAACATTTAGCCTACACAGAGTCCTTAAAGAAAATATAACCACGTGAAACCCCAATTGTAATTATGGACTCGATTAAAAAGTACTGATGCAAAATGTTCAAAAAGGCTTCATCCAAATCATGGCTGTGGCAGCTGTACAACTCCAAAGTATAAAATAAATGTTTTTAGGATCATAACTTTGGTTTTACCACAGAATGTGGACATTACAAAAAAAAAATAAACTAACCTCCGAGATTTTATTTCTTTTGCAGATTGAATTCTTTGTTTGCCTATGACAGCATAAATTAGAACTATTACAACTCCATTAGTAAATAGCCATTCATTTTCCAAACCCACATTATCCTCAGTGGGAAAATAAGGAAGCTGTAGACTATCCCAGCAAGTACAGAGCACAAAGCAGGATAAATTAACACAATAACCTTGACATTGATGGATTAATCTGTTCATCTTTTGATTTATTTTTCCTTCTTCCCTTTTAGACACAGAGCTTCCTTATAGTTAAATATGAATTTATACTACATGTAGAGATTAATCTTGGTTGTTTTACATACATAAAATGGCACCAAGATTATTTTTATTTTGGTGAATTTTCTCATAAGATGTATTTTATTATTTTCACTTCTCTGAACAAGAATTAGGAAATTAAAACAAAGCCACAACATAAAGCACTGTTATATGCATGTAGCATAAATTCAATTTTCCCACTGAGGAGTGAAACAGATCTGACCTTTTTGGATAACTATGAAATTCAACATAGACATACAAGACTTGAATGTAACCTGCATTTAAACATTTGGATCAGAATTAACTGGTAATGTAAAGTACCCAACTAATTTTAAATCGCTGTTTATTTAATCTACAATTGGGGGCTTTGCCCCCTGCTCGTTCTCGCCCACCCCCTCTCCCCCAACCCCCCAGGGCACGCTACGCATCGGCCACTTCACATCTCTGCCACTCATGTTGTGAAGGGGGTGCTGAACGCATGCTAAGGAGATGTGGTCGGATCAGCTGCTGGCTTGCTGCTGCTCCTGCCGAGGTGTGTGTTCAGCTTGCCATGCTGCACGTCGATCATTTAAAGCCTGTACAACAGCTGTCCTTTTGTCTCACTGCCTTGTCTCGCGGGACGTCAAAGTGTCTTTCCGAGAACATCACGTCTCGACCGTAGATTTTTTTTTATTATAATAGAGATATCACTATGGTGAAAATCAACATGGGTTGCAGAACCAACTCAGCATGCCAATGGATAAAATAAAGGTGATGGAATTAATAAGCACTGAGGGAGAGAGCTGTCAGCCAATACAGTAATCCCTCCTCGATCACGGGGGTTGCGTTCCAGACCCCCCCCACGATAGGTGAAAATCCGCGAAGTAGAAACCATATGTTTGTATGGTTATTTTTATATATTTTAAGCCCTTATAAACTCTCCCACCCTGTTAACATTATTAGAGCCCTCTAGACATGAAATAACACCCTTTAGTCAAACGTTTAAACTGTGCTCCATTACAAGACAGAGATGACAGTTCTTTCTCACAATTAAAAGAAAGCAAACATATCTTATCTTCAAAGGAGCGCCGTCATAAAGGAGCGCTGTCAGGAGCAGAGAATGTCAGAGAGAGCGCTTGCTAAGAAAACCAAACAATCAAAAAATCAATACGTACTTTTAAGTATACAGAAGCACCGCGATAAAGTGGCATTTTGTAGAGGAGCGTCCGTGTCCTCTGTGCAAACAGCCCCTCTGCTCACACCCCCTCCGTCAGGCAGAGAGAGTGAGAAAGATAGAGAGAAGCAAACAAGCACCGCGCGGGAAGCATATCTTATAGCATTGAGGAGTTTTAGTTAATATGTAATACAGTACATGCTCTGATTGGGTAGCTTCTAAGCCAACTGCCAATTGCATCCCTTGTATGAAATCAACTGGGCAATCAAACTGAGGAAGCATGTAACCTAAATTAAAAGACCCATTGTCCATGAAAGCGTAACCAGCGAAAAATCTGTGATATATATTTAGATGTGCTTACATTTAAAATCCAGATAGAGTGAAGCCGCGAAAGTCGAAGCGCGATATAGCGAGGGATTACTGTACTACCAAAATCTTTTCTAATAGGAAGTCTCTTGTGGGCAAATGCTGCAGTACTCCTCAACATTCTGAAATTCTGTCTCCATCCAGTCCCAGCAACTCCCTCGTATCCACAGGTTTATGAATACAGATATGAAAGTGATAATTGCACTCAAAGTAGCAACTAGAAATTTTTGTTTTCTATTTCTCTTCATTGCCATCACAAGCTGCCAAATTTGCAGACATTCTATGCTGAAAACAATGTTTAATCAGTGTATTAGTCTGAATGAAGTTGTTGGTCATGGCGGTCTAGTAAGTTCATCCGTCTGACAAACACTTTTTCTTAATTTTGCGCATGTCTAGCATATTCAGGAATAATATCTCTACATTACCATTTTGAATCAAGATTAAAAAAAAAATAAACAGTTAACAAAAATGTGGCCATGAGCCACAACACTGAATTGCACCAATTTTATATATAAAATTTGTTAACTCGTACTGCCACCATGACACTGATCACAAGTACCTTCAATTCAAGTGTGTGTTCTCAATCTTTAAAAATCATTTTTAAAAGTATAATACATAAAAATGTACTCTAAATTTACAACCCCATGTGGTATAGCAAGTTTTTGGCTCAGAAAAAGCAGCTTTTTAATAAATAATTCAGCATGCTCATGCAGCTGTGGGGAGTTGATGGAGTAATTGGGGTGAGACGCACCTGCATGTGAAGGTCCGATCTTTCTCAATTGCTTCACTGGCTTCCTGCGGTGCACGATGGAGACACTGCCTCTACATAGCCTTATAAGAACGAGGTAGTATGAGAAAAAGGAGAACAAAAAAAGAAAAAAAGAGCTGCTAGGAAAGAGAAGTGAAAGGAGTCTAAAAGATGAGAGAGAGAGAGAAAAAAGGCAGGAGTGAGGGTGAGATCTGATGCAAGTGAGCATAAGAAAGGTGGAGAAAACAGAAAGCCGGGAAGAAGTCTCTTGGAGAGTGTGAACAGCACTCAGGGACTGATGGCCACTCCAGCTGAGTGATCTGGAAGCTAGACTTGCCGAAGCACAGCTAGTTGTAGCGACTCACCAGAGGCCTACAGTGCGGCTACAGGGAATTGAAAGGCTGAGAGAGGCATTCTGCAAGTGGTGCCATGGACCGCATGGATGCAAGCCTGGTAGTGGGTGTCAGAGGCTCGAAGGGGTGCCCTGCCCGGAGGCAAAGAGGGCTACAAAGGACCCAAGCCTAGGAGCTGCACTGAAGGTGGGCTAAACTGATAGGCGAATCCTTGGCTGCATGAGCCCGTACTGGGTTAAGCAAAGGAGACATCAAGCTTTTAAGGACTGCACCAGAGCTCATGCTTTTAAAGACAGTGTCCTGAACGGTTTTTAACCTCATTTTAATGGATTTATTTATTGGATTTTAACCTTCACTTACCTTTATTTTATTGGTTTATTCATTTGATAATTTTGAACATTGCAATTTGAGGACACCTTGTATTGCTGAATTTATTTTAATAAAAGCATTTGAACACTTTTTCGCTATCCTCTCTCTTGTTGTGAGTTTGTAATCATCTGCCATCTCATCCCCGTCATGACCATCATGACGATGTTGGGGAGTTCAAGAGGTTTCCAGTGGCACCCAGTAGCGTGGAGCCAACTCGCACTGTCACATCCCAATTCCAAAAAAATTGGGATACTGTGTAAAATGTAAATAAAAACCAAATGCACCCCAGATTATTTTGGAATTGGGGTTTTAGATCTTCATGTAACAGTCCTAGTGGAAGTAAACAGACATAAGCCTAGACCAGGATGAATGCCCCGTCCTCAACATACAAATCATAAAAAAAAAAAACAATCTCTACAATGATGACTGAATCTTATGAACCACAAGGCCTACTGTTCCTTTATTTTGTACATGAAGTTACATTTCCTATTCTGTCGCTTGCATTCTGGGCAGAAGATTAATCTTGTACTTGAAGCAAACCCTAACTTAGTATATAGGCTACATTTTAAAGAGTACTTTTATGATGGCTAGGTACATGTAACAAAGAACAGATTCACTTTTTTGGAAGTTTTTACATTTTACTAATAACAATGACTTACAGTGGATTTAATTTGGTTTCTTTGACACTAATCAACAGAAAGACTCTTTACAACAATAACTTTTATTTATATAGCACATTTTCATACAAATGATGTACTTCAAAGTGCTTTACATGATGAAGAAAGAGAAAAAAGAAAGAATTAGAGAACAATAATTAACAGAGAATAAAAGTAAGGTCCGATGTCCAGGGTGGACGGAAAAAAAAAAAAAAAAAAAAAAAAAAAACTCCAGACGGCTGGTGGAAAAAAAAAAAAAGAGAGATCGGCAGGGGTTCCTAGGCCACGAGACCGCAGGTAGTATCGTGTCCTAATCTACACGGAGTACTAATCAGAATGTAAATACTGATACACATATGGCACAGGTCAGTAGAGCTACACCAATATATTTTCACAATGACAACTATACCAAATCCTTAAAGGACATTGTTGGCCGATACCAAATACTGAATAAGTACAACTATTAAAAATAAAAAAATGATGCACATTTTAAAATCAACAAATACATGAGAAAACACACTTTAGTGAATGAATGTTTTTAATGCTTATTTAAATAAATTCTCATCATTGTCTTAATACATATTTAGAAAACCATAAACAAACTATTACCTCACTGGAAATTCAGGTTAAAAAAAAACAAAAAAAAACAACTGCACCCCAATTGTAATTCTTGGCAACTGAAACAAATATCTTGCTTAATTAAGCTTTCAAAAAGAGGTTTATTATTTTTATATATATATAAAAATGCTATTTCAGCTCTATCACAGATCCATACATTTCACCCTTATCTATAACCGATGAAGCTGTACAAAAAAAAAAACACACCTTTCTCAGAGCACAATACTACCCAGTGCTGCTAGAAACTCAAATGCTAGCCATGAATGGGAATCAGGCTATACTGCTTGCACTGTTAGTGAAGAGCGCATCTTAGGATATTAGGTTCAGATAGACAAGTCTTCGTTTCAAGTTCCTTGTCACGGATTTTCATTCATTCATTTATTCATTATCCAACCTGCTACATCCTAACTACAGGGTCACAGAGGTCTGCTGGAGCCAATCCCAACCAACACAGGGCGCAAGGCAGGAAACAAACCCCAAGCAGGGCACCAGCCCACCGCAGTCATCATGGACATAGTAGAATGAAATTCTTACTTTAATGCCATTACAGAATAGTGCCAGTAACACAATGCCAAAAAAGGCACACAAATATTTACGCTTTATACGATTTTTTTATATCATCGATATTTTTACTTTTCATTTTTTATTGGTGCATCTGAAGCATGATGTGCTTATGGCTCGTATGAATACTACATTGTTGACGAGTTTGACACTTGAAAAAAGGCCATCATAAAACAAGCATCTGGTGTGGACCAAAAACAACAGACCAGAACCCTTTGGAAAGTATGGCCTGGAGCAGTTTGCATGAGGTATGAATGTGACCAACACAAGATCAGCCTAAATTACGAAAATACTGTGCATTATGGATGAAATTGTACATGATGTGGTTATTGAACTAAGCATCTATTGTTCATTAGTAATTTCATTCACAGCCTAGAGTTGAGGGTTTACATGGAGCATTAAAAAACACTAAAAAGACAAAGATAAATATGCACATAGGTACAAATGACACATAAATTCACATAAACCTGTCAATCAGAGAAAACCTAGCACCCGATTAGACACCTGATACATGCCCTACACACATGCAATTGTACATGAACAGCAGTTGAAAGAGGTATTTAAATAAATACATTTAATTGTGATTGTGTTAATCAAAACACATGCAGAGATGGCAAGAAACTACAGTGGTGCACTCTAAGACCAACGATCAAGCCCCCTAATCTTACACCACGAATATGCACTCATGTGGGATGTCCAATTAATGTGATCACTTTCCCGCCTCGTGTGAATATCCTAACTTAAACGTTAAACAAACATTCTAAAATGAAAATTATTAACAATTGTTATAGGTATTAAGACAATAAACATGTGGTGTGAGTTATGAAGTTATGTTCATATGGTGGTAACTGAGGATTAATATAGATTATATGGTTAAAGCCAAGTTGAATGGTATGTCCTTAGAGGAGATTGCCTTTTTTTTTTAATGCTTTCCCATTTGAAAGATGTTCTTTTTGTATCATTCATAGTAGCACATACCTTCAAGTATTTTTCCAGTTATTTGATAATAGGCATTTTACACATAAAACCGTGTTTGGTAAATAAACCAAATAACTATGGAAAGTGCAATGGGGTGCTAACAATAATATTGTCTATCCTACATGATATTCAAAAAGAGAGAAAAAAAATGCTTCTGGTCAATGATAGTAGCTCACTTAAAAGTTTACAGTGTGCAACCAACCTGGAAATTTGGACAATCGCATCATTTGGAGTAAAGACTAACTAAACTGTAAATATGAAAACGCCTTAAAATTTATAGTGTTAATATTTACAGAAATAAACACCATCGCTCAAAATTCCACCAACATATAAATTATATTTTGCAGTGATGATAGCTTTGCTTTGTCATTTTAAAAACTTTCAAACAGAAAAAGTGACTTACTTTGCATTTGAAGCTTATTTGGAGATTTACAGCTTCCGAAGTACAACCAGCTAAGAATTAAAGGTGCTGCAAGCAAAACTTATGCGGGGATTTGAAGCCTCAAGTGGGTGACACATGTAAAATTGATAATTGTTGCAGCAAACAAGTGCATACAAACATATCATGCAAAATGAAAGGACTCTTAAGCTTTAAAAGAGCCATCAATCTCTTCACAGCAGGAATTGGCAGAGGAATTTTGTAAGTAGGAAAATTAATCTAGCCTTATTTTTATACAATTTATTTTTATTACTAGCACAAGCATTTCGTGGTTGCTTCTTCTTTAGCTGTAACTCCACCTAAAATCTGGCTGCAGCCCAAACCAGATTATGCATCTCGCAGCACTTGTTGGTCTTTAAGCCCATGACACAGAATATGAACAGTAAAGAGATTTGCAACACTGAATTTGTTTTAAAAAAAAATTAAAGGAGTATGTAAAATAAATTCATAATTATTTCAAATTTGTATGGCCCTACTTGAAATACTTTTGTACCCAGAATAACCCTACACAAAAAAAGATCAAAAACAAAAACCTGATTGGTACATGGTATCTTTGTGTTTAACGGGGTTTGTTGTACACAGCTGGCTTCTTCATTTCTCTTTCAAAAATAAAATAAACGATTTCAAGTTTTTCCACTACTACATAATGTTTTGCATGAGAAGAGTCTACTGTATGTACTTACTAATTTACTTCAGGTGACCTTATTTTCCAGCTTAATTGTATATTACTTCAGATTGACAAGTATACCAGCAATTACAGTAATGCTGGAGCATCTGTAATGCTCAACAGTTAAGCAATTAATATTAGTACTGTGGAAGTGCTTATATTAATCTTACAAAATAGTCTTAAACCAAGTTAACTAACTGGAATTCCATCTGTAACATATTATAAGACTTTCTAATCAGGCCACTGTCGATCGGCCGAAATTAAGACAGATCAATACTTTTTCTTTTTTTAGCAGAACAAAATCTTTTAGCCCAAGAAACACACAAACATCTACAAGAAAATATGCTTTAATTTTGCATAATATTTAGGTATCTGTAACTGTAATCACATTATTATAGTCATTAATATACCACATTTTGTTTTGAACAATAAGCCATTCAAGTACAGGAAAAAAGGCAAATCAGCTTCTTTGCTAGACAAAAGCACTGAAAAGAACCAAGCTCATGACTCACATGGGTAGTTATTTCTTCCTTGTCACATGTTTATTATTGTATACTAGGCAGACAATATTTAGAATCAGTACTCAATGCATACATTTTTTTTTTTTAAACTAAAACTGGCAGGTTATGTAGTGCTCACGGTCACATAGCATATCAAAAGCAGGAACTGTACCAGTAAACATATCTTGTATAATTCAAATCTAGAAAGGCTATCAGTATGAAAAAACACAATCAAAATATACTGGGATAGCACATATCAAATTTAACACTAAGTAAATAGTACTAGGTTGTTGTACCGTGTTAGCCATTATGAATGTAGAGAAAAGCCAAGCAAAATGACACCTTTTATTGGCTGACTAAAAAGATTACAATATGCAAGCTTTCGAGGCAACTCAGGCCCCTTCTTCAGGCAAGATGTAATAATATTACATCTTGCCTGAAGAAGGGGCCTGAGTTGCCTCGAAAGCTTGCATATTGTAATCTTTTTAGTTAGCCAATAAAAGGTGTCATTTTGCTTGGCTTTTCTCAACACTAAGTAAAGTAAGACTCAGAGACCACTTCCCAGGGTTTACTTAGTATTAGCAAAATACCCTCGCTTCGCAGCGGCGAAGTACAGACTTAAAATTTTTTATTAAGAAGAAAAGTAAACCTTTTTAAACTGAGGGAAAATATACCAATAATTATTTGTCAAGGATCTCTTTGTATGCCACGTTGTTCGGCCCTGCAGTTGTAATATGACCAAGCTGAGCTTACTCTTTAGCATGTAATGTACGTACAGTTAGCCTTGTGAAAAGCAATCTTGCCTAAAATCTCACAGCTTGGATTGCTGCGGTCATAATCGGTTTGAGTTTCATGGTTGTTTCAATTACGTTAGTATTTTCAGGACTTGTTGTGTTGAAGTGACATTCAGCATCTGTCAAGCATTGTAAGTATACAACCGGTTTCATCGATAACTTCGCATCCAGCTTTTGAGTGTTTAAACTTTTATAAACATCAAAGTGTCCACTACTGAAATCGTCACCTGTGAAACTAAGATGTTTAAGAGGCATTGGCGGTGGTCCAAAGTTGTAAAATATTTGTCCATTTCGGTACACTTGAAAGTGACAACCGAACAATTCAGTGGCAGCCATCAACTCACATGCAGAACCTAAGGTGAAGGGCTTAAGCATTTCACTCTTATAGTGCTCCTGTGTAGTAGAATTATCTCCTGTACCGTCATCAGTCCACACCTTGAACCTGTCTCAGTCATTCAATACATAAAACACAATGTTCTTCTGGATATCAAGAGTTAGCCTGATATGGCCGTGCAATATGTAACACAGAAAATGAAAAAGGCAGGTGCCATCTCCGGGCATGGAAACCACTCGGTAAGTGACAGTTCTTTGATCGATGGTGATCACCTCAATGAACATGTTAATGGGGGTACGATTGAAACTATAAAGGAAATGGGTACCTGAACAATGTAAACTAAGTCTAAAATACCTATACAATAACTATAATCGTAATAAACGAACAACAGCGGAGAAGCCGTGGATTAAATAAAAAGGCTGCAGTTATCAGCAGGGAGAAGTGAATAACTTGGCGAAGCAAGGAAGGGAATGAAGAGACCGGAGCGAAGGACGGCCTTATATGGGCAGGCAGTCAATTCCGTGGGAGGCGTGGGGATGGAGGAACAAAACACCGCCTCACACGGCGACCGAGCTGCAGTCTATGGACGTATATATGTACGTAAGTAGGACTCAGTTAGCATTGGGAACCCACGTACCAAATTTCTTGAAGATGGGCCCATAGGTAACAAAAACCGATGGAAAGTTCAATATGGTGGCCGACAGTGGCGTCATACCACCGAAATAAGTACGTACATCGGTTTTGGTTAGCACAGGGAAGCCGTCTACCAAATTTCGTGAAGATGTGGCCATAAATAAGAAAGTTTAACATGGTGGACGTTGTCGACCGTTATGACCAGTACGTGTAGAACTTCGAAATGAAACCTGCTTAACTTTTGTAAGTAATCTGTAAGGAATGAGCCTGCCAAATTTCGGCCTTCTACCTACACGGGAAGTTGGAGAATTAGTGATCAATGAGTCAAGTCAGTGAGGGCTTTGCCTTTTATTAGTATAGATGACCTGAGGGGAAAATGGAATTTGCCAATATCCTACAAAGAGTCTGCTTTCTGAACTTGAAAAATATATAATCCATTCTGAATTTATCTGTATTTTGTATTAAATATATAGAGCAGAGTGTAAAAAAAAATATATGAGAGAGAGAGAGAGAGAGAGAGAGAGAGACAGAGACAGAGACGGTGACCTATAAGCAACACCTCAAGAGAGATCATAATCATTCTAGGTGGACTCTGTCAGTATTCTGCATGCGGGAATATCATGGACAGCATAATTAGTGATCAAATGTAAGAGATCAAAAAGTCTGCCTCTTAAATAGGATTTATATTTATATAAAAAAAATTAAATAGACAGAAAAACTAAGTTTTAGATAATTTAGATTTCAACTATCTACAATATACAACAAACAGGGCTCCAGACTGTGACTAAAATCGTCACAAAAATCAACAAAAAAAAATTATAATTTGGAACAATAATTTAAAGGTTTTTTTGTACTTGTGCATTTTTGTATTTGTATGTATTTGAAATCAGTGTAGGCTTTCAGAATTAATTCAAAGAGTTTAACAGAAATATAGTATGAGTCATTTAGGGATGACGGCCATTTTTATACATGGTCCTCTCCTTTTCAGGGGATCAAAAGAATCTGGACAATTGACTGACAAGCTGTTCCACTGCCAGGTGTGAGAAGGGTCCTCATTAGTTCATTAACTATTAAGCAGGTGGAAGGTCTGGAGTCGACTCCAAGTGTGGAATTTGCATTTGGAAGCAGTCACTGTGAGCTGTCTATGCAAGTAAAAAAAGCCCATCACTAGATAAAGAAAACAAAACACATTCTTCCGAAA